>NC_087221.1:7188730-7209149 GCF_015104395.2 Macrobrachium nipponense | reverse complement strand
CAAATTTTCATGACTTGTGTTGTACATGATACTCAATTTGTCTAGTTTATATTTGACATAACATGAGCTCAGTTCATCTTTTGGGAAGAATGCTCTTCGTAGTGCTGAAACATACTCGAACTCTATAAAGACTCTTGGCAAGGTAAACGAATATCCAGTGAAATTATGAAAAAAAAAGTATTTAAAAAAATATACAATATAACAGACGCTATATGTTCCACTTTTCCTACAGTATTTCTGACCCAAAACATAACAAACACAAATGATGCTAATTATGGTCATTCAGAAAATCAGCCTCCAGTCTTATTTATTTTCTTAAGGTTTAGAATAGATTCCCACGTACCATACTCCTCTTGGTTTAGCGGGGCCCTCTTGCCCGCCCCTTACCTTTAAATTTTTTTTCTATGAACTTCTTAAATCCCCCTTTTTAATCAACTTACAGTCACTGGACTGATTTTCACATTTGCCTGTCTTTGGGTGGTTCGAACCAGCTATGTTAATTCATTTTTGTTTATTTGTATATAATGATTTAGTAGAGGCAGCAAACACATTTTAGAGGCTACGTTGCATTCATCCTTCCCACATCAACCCCCTTCCCACCACACACACATGGAATTCTTGAAAGTTTCTTAGTTTTGTTAGCCCAAGGTTACCAGTCCTGGTATCTGCCCCAAGCTCACCGGAGTGCATTGCACCTATCATTTTCCTCATCCTGACCTTTCGGCAAAAGTGGTTCTAAATTTGTGCCACCTGTAATTTGTTAAAATATTAGCCTGAACATATTATTTTCAGTTTTGTCTCGTTTCTAATTTGTTTGATTTTAGATTAACCGCCGGTCATTCGCGACGGCTAAGTCGGTATTTCGAATACTAGAATATAAACAAACCACTCAAACCAGCCAAAGTTGGCGAGGAGACACTGCAGACTGTAGTTATTTGCAGAAACCGAAAGACGTTTTTTTATTACTCTGACTCACGAAGGCAGAAAGAATGTAGATGTTGAATTAACGAAGAGTAGGTACCACACTAACATATAACCGCTTTAGCATAACTTTTATCTTTGGCAATATCTCTTATAACGGGGAGGGAATTTAAGATAATCGTGCACTTTATGACCAGTTTTTGAAATTTTACATGGTGATAGGTATGGCCACAAGGTTTTCGAAAACCTAGTTGTAACTGCCCTCTAGAGGGTTGCTTGCACGAAATTCAATATGGCCACCACCGATAAAAGATAATAGTATTCTTCAGCTTCTATTTACACTAGAACCATGTGTAATACCACTTTTCTAATGTTTTGGAGGGGCAAGGATTCCTTTTCTGATGCCATTTTGCTGTTTCAAGGTCATTTACAGGGTCAAAGGTCAAATTTAAGGGAAAATTGAACATAAATCACACTAAAATGCACTTGAATAGATTTATTCGAACAAAAATGACCCTAAAATTATTCCTGGAACCAAAGAATTTGTTTAAGATATCTCAATATTTGTAGCATTAGAGTTTGAGATAGATCCTACAGTACATTTAAACTGTAAAATGAATATGACAATATTATATTTTCATTTCAGGTAATTGAGAAATAAAAACTTAAGTGGGGCATTTCATCATGGGTGCAGAAAATCCATTCATTTCAAGGCAAAGTACAGATTGGGAACTTTGTTGTTTGTGTCAGGAGCCAAAAAAAAGACTTGTGATGTCCATATAACAAGGAGTCTCATCACAAAGCATATGATACACTCGAAAATTATTTGAGAAACTTTGTTGCAAATGATGTGCCTTTACCTCTCGGTGTGAACCTGGAATGTTTAGATGATTGATCTGGCATTGCCCAAACTTTGCTGAAAAATAAGGCAAAATATCATAATGGATGTCGGTCACTCTTTCGATATAACATGATAGAGCGAGAACTGAACAAGAGAAAACAAGCAGATAATAGAGACTATAGTCAGTCCCAAAAAAACACGTTCAAGTTTTAAAGCAACACTAGATCGTCATTGCCCACAATGTGTCTGTTGTGAAAAGTTTGAATTGGATGGAGATGAACCAATATACCGTGCATGGAGTGCAAACTGCGGAAAAAATCTTCTCAAATGGGCAACAGAATATAAAAACTAGGTGGTACATACTCGTCTGAATACTGCTATCAAAGCTGAATATGCAGAGGCTGCTGATATTCAATATCACCACACATATTATACACAACTGAAGAATGCTGCCCGGGCTGCAAATCCCACACCAAGAAATACAACAAAGAGCTCTTCTTGTCAGCAATCATATGACCCTTTGGTAATTGCTGTGCTTGTGGCATTTGTGAAGTGCAACCATTCTCCTTATCCTTACAGACCTTACAGACCTTACATCTTGTTCGGGTTGCCCCAGGTCCCTCAGTGTGAGGCATGTCTAATGTCTACCAGAGAGTTGTTAGTGCATCTTCCGGTATATTTTGCATCTTCCAATCTTGGATGATGTGGGATGCAGCTTAGATATTTGTCGAGCTTATTCTTAAACACATCTATGCTCACTCCTGATATATTCCTCAGATGAGCTGGCAACGCATTGAATAGACGCTGCATTGTCGATGCTGGTGCGTAGTGGATTAATGTCCTGTGTGCTTTCCTTATTTTTCCTAGTATAGTTTTGGGCACTATTAATCTACCTCCGCTTGCTCTTTCTGATATTTTCAGCTCCATGATGTTTTCGGCAATTCCTTTTATTTGTTTCCATGCCTGAATTATCATGTAGCGTTCTCTTCTCCTCTCTAGACTATATAATTTTAAAAATTGTAGTCTTTCCCAGTAGTCAAGATCCTTAACTTCTTCTATTCTAGCTGTAAAGGACCTTTGTACACTCTCTATTTGTGCAATATCCTTTTGATAGTGTGGGTACCATATCATATTGCAATATTCAAGTGGACTATGAGCATACATTTTATAAAGCATAATCATGTGTTCAGCTTTTCTTGTTCTGAAGTGTCGTAACAACATTTCCGTTTTTGCTTTACATTTTGCCAATAGAATTGCTATTTGATCATTGCATAACATGTTCCTATTCAACATCACACCAAGGTCTTTAACTGTTTCCTTATTTGTGATTGTCTCATTATTAGGTCCCCTATATGCATATAGCTTTCCTTCTCTATCTCCATAATTTATTGATTCAAATTTATCAGAGTTAAATACCATCCTATTTACCTCTGCCCAATCATATACTTTGTTAAGGTCTCTTTGTTGCATGTTCCTATCTTCATCACAAGTAATTTCTCTACTTATTCTTGTGTCATCGGCAAAACTACTCACTACCGATTCCTTAACATTACTGTCTATGTCTGCAATCATAATAACAAACAGCAATGCAGCTAGCACCATACCTTGTGGCACACCGGATGTCACCTTAGCTTCATCCGATTTCTCATTGTTTGCAATAACTATCTGTTTTCTGTTGTGTAAAAATTCCTTTAACCATCTTCCTACTTTGTCCACTATATTACGTTTTCTAATTTTCTTCACTAATATATTATGATCTACCTTGTCAAAAGCTTTTGCAATGTCTAGATAAACCACATCTGTTTCTTTTCCGTTTTTCATATTTTTGTATATGTTCTCACTGGTACAAAACCATGCTGTCATATATTAAACAAATAATTTTTATTAAATGTTTCATAATATTTTTCTTCATTACCCTTTCATACACTTTCATAATATGTGATGTTAGACTCACAGGCCTATAATTACTTGCCTCTAGTCTTGATCCACTTTTGAAAGTAGGGGTAATATATCTACACTTTGTCTTAATAATATTGCAAGGGGCTTTGCGATAGAATGAACTACCTTCTTTAACAAAATAGCAGGGACACCATCAGGCCCAGCTGCAGCTCCATTTTTAATTTCATTAATAGCCTGCACAATATCAACTTCATTAATATCTATGTCTGATAAATATTCACTATTTTCATCCCTTATTTCTGTATCATTATCTTCATTATCAATTCTAGGGATAAATTCTCTCTTATATCTTTCTGCCAATATGTTGCATATTTCCTTTTTTTCATTCGTTAATCTCCCTTCAATTCTTAGAGGGCCTATTTCTATTCTTTTTTTATTCATCTTATTTGCATACGAGTACAATAGTTTGGGGTTTTGCTTGATATTTACTAAGGTTTTTTCTTCCAAGTCCTGTTTTTCATTTTCTTTTGATTGTATAATCTTTTGTTCTGCTTTTTCTATATTACTTTTTAGTTCCATTACTTTCCATGCATTTTTTTCTTTTGCAAGACCTTTTTTCCACTTTCTGATTTTCTGGAACAAGATCCTTTTGTCTCTTGGTATGCATGACTGATGTTTACTTTTCTTCTTCGGTATATATTTATCCACTATTTTCTCTAATATTTTATGTAATATAACTGTATTTACCTTTATACCATCACTTACGAAAATGTTATCCCAATCTTTGTTTAATTCTTCATTTATTTCTGACCATTTTATATTTTTACTGCAGAAATTGTATTTTCCATATCCTTCCCACTTTTTCATCTCTTGCTTATCTCTGTTTTCACTATTATTTCTTTAACATAATTCAACTATTATTTCTTTAACATAATTCAACTCGTTCACAAATACTAGGTCTAAAGTATTTTCTTTTCTTGTTGGCAGGTGATTTATTTGTTGAATGTTGTATTCTAGTAGCATATCTAATAGCTTTTCGAATTGCCTCTTATCTTCTGCACTACTATTACTCTCTTTTTTATATGTATAAATACAACCACAATCTCCTATTCGTTTTTCCCAATCTACGAAAGGAAAGTTAAAGTCTCTGAATAGGAGAGTAGTCCAGTCCTTCTGATTTCTACATATATCATCCAATTTTTCTATTATTGTGTCAAACTCTTTAGTATTAGGGGGTCTATATATTACGATGTTCATTAATTTTTCAGCTTCAAATTCTACCGCTATTAGTTCACATTCTGAGTTACTATATTTCTCATATATTTTTCCTTGTTTTATGTCTTTCCCATATATCGCAGTTCCCCTTGATTCCTATTTTTTTCTATCTGATCTATAAGTTTGGAACCCTTTTATTTGATAATCATTACAAGTCTCTTGGGAATACCAGGTTTCCCTTATATTCATTATATCTATTTTCTTTTCAATTTGGGTTAGTTCTTCTAAGAACTCTATTTTCCTTTTTGAGTTACTCGTAACTAAACCCTGCGCATTCATCACTATGATGGTTTGCGTGTTTTCTCCTTCATTTAATATGGGTAATAATAAGGATTTTCCCATGTCTCTTTCCTGTTCTGGTATGTTGTTCTTTTCTTCATTTCCTGAAATTCTGACATTAAAAAATCCAACTTTTCCAATATATTTGATCTTCCTTCAACATAATTATTCATTTTGTGTCTGAATCTGCAATTTTCTCCGTATCTGCACCATCCCATAGCATCGTAAATACAGTATTTATCTCTTGAGCTGTATCTTGGAGCTGATGCTTGGAAATTCTTTACTGGTACTCCATATCGCAGTGATGGCTTATCTTTTTCCTTCACCTCATGTTCTTTGTTACTCTATTTGTTTATTTTCTATTTTGGATTTTATTATTTAATTGATTATTTAATTGATTTTGATTCATGGCTACAGGATGCATATATTTACATTTTTTTTGAACTTACATCCTTTTCCTTCTTTTAAGTTTTTGCATATTTTTGGATGTAGATCTCTGTATTCATCCTCATAGCCGTCTAGGTATGCACATTTACCATAGATTTCATAGTTGTGACATACTTTGGGATGTTTGTAGTAACACCTTTCACCGAATCTGCAATTCCCTCTTTTCAAAAGGGTGCAGACTTTGTCTTTCTTTTCTATTTTTTCTATCTCTTTCCCATCAGTATGCAGATCTGGGTAAAGCCTCTTCGAGATTTTATTTTGTGTTGTCATGTTGTAATTTATTTCCTCGTATGTATGCTGCTTGATTGCCTCATATGTAGTATTCATGAGTATCTCTGCATCCATACTCTTGTCTTGCTCTTTGCTTTCATTATTTTTTTCTGTCATTTCAATTTTGTTTTCTTCTCTTCCATTTTCCTCTTCTTCCTCTTCCTCTTCATCTTCTATTATTTGCACATTAAGTCTTGATTTAATAACATTGTCTATCCATGAGGGAAATGTTGAGCAAAATACTCTGGTATCCTTACTCGTATTTTGCATGACTTCAGCACATTGTGGATGCATGGGAATGTTGCATGCAGAACATTTTCTGATCAGGTTTTGTGGATTGACTATGCATCAAACAAAGATGTCAGCTTGGAACATCCAGAATGATCTATTGCTGAACAGAAAAAGTTCGTAAAAGACCTCAAAGCCCTTCTCAATCTTGCAAAGGAGGGAACAGTTGCCAATCTCTTCAAGGAGACAGGTCCAGAGCTTGTCACATTGGACACTGGTGAGATCAAGAACGAAGGTATGGATGCCATACTGGACCAGTCTACCAGATGCCAGCCATGGATGCACACTGCTACTCCACTGTGGGTGCTTGGTTGCATGCAAGGGCAACTGCAAGTGCAAATCGAGTTGGAATTCGCTGTGGACCACTGTGCAAGTGTGAAGGAGGCTGCTTAAACAATGACATGGCAATCTGATCTGTTCTGTTCTTAGGAAATCGAATCATATTTTTTGTTTTATCTTTTTACCACTTTTAATCAATGTTGACTTTCTAATCTTTGATTTTTTCAATGTAAAGGTACATATCGCATGCATGTGTTAGTATCAAACATATAATTGGATCATTTCAGTTTAGGTTCACATTTAATACTATATGCCAGATAAAAGGTTTTATTGATAAATAAAATTTCAAATTGTAATTTATTTTGTGGAAATTTTGTAATTTGCATCCACTGAAATCACAACTGTAATTTATAAAACTAAAGTAATGGAAATAATTTTGATGGACCAGAACACAGTTATATAATCCCACAAGAGTATCTTTAAGCTGGTATCTTAACATAATCATGATTATTTACTGCTACACCTTCTATATT
The DNA here is from genome assembly GCF_015104395.2 of Macrobrachium nipponense. Classification (NCBI taxonomy): domain Eukaryota; kingdom Metazoa; phylum Arthropoda; class Malacostraca; order Decapoda; family Palaemonidae; genus Macrobrachium; species Macrobrachium nipponense. Next base: position 7,202,117 of record NC_087221.1, on the reverse strand, counting down.
TTGTAAGGTCAATTTCAACACTTCAATCAAATTCCTAGTAAACAGGGACAACAACGTGTGAAAGAACTGGACAGATGTCTAACACATGGGCCCAGAACCCAGCATCATCTGTCTATGTATATCTATTCAAGTGCATTTAGTGTAATTTGTGCTCAATTTTCCTTTAGATTTGACTTTTGACACTGTAAATGACATTGAAACAGCAAAATGGCATTAAAAATGGAATCCTTGCCCCCTAAAACATTAGGAAAATGGTGTTACACATGATTGTAGTGTAAATAGGAGCTGAAATACAATATTATCGTTTATCGGTGGCGGCCATATTGAATTTCGTGCAAGCAGGCCTCTAGAGGGCAGTCGCAACTTGCTTGTGATGGTTTTTGAGAACCTTGCGTCCATACCTATCACCATGCAAAAATTTAAAAATTTGTGACAAAGTGCACGATTATTCATAATTTTGATATATTCCTGCCCCGCTATTAGCATTAAGCTTGCACTATTATGTTTGGATCGATGCATCTCATAATAGACAGTTCCCTTTAAAAAAGTTCATCCTTGCCTGTCATTATCATATTGCCTCTCCTAACCAAATCTTCTTTAGTCAGACAAAGAGATACTAAATTTAATATCGCACGAGTCAGGTTATCAACTAGCCATAAGTTTACCTACCTGCGACCCCGTACATTCCTACATTAGTCTCTTGGCGCACTATACCCTTCCCAAAGGATAATTCTTTGTGAAAGAATTCGTAAAATCACATGTGAGTTTATTCCTCTAGTAATTTGAATTTATATTTTGAAATTGATCTTTGTTTTTGACAGGCATTGCACTCTAACTTAATATGACCAATAATATCTACGTTGCATGTCGCAGTCGCTCATTAGCTGGTGTATCTCTGTTCTTGAAGAAGGCAGTGAAGCCGGCTAAACAGTAAACAGCGGAAGCTAAATAAACCTCCCCTCCGGAGAAATGTCCATAGAGTGACAAGAGTGAAATTTAAAAGACATTTAATTCCCTTCCTTGCATATGACTATAGTTTCACCACAAGTTGTTTTACATAGCTATTCGTTTTCACTTGTTTCTTTTATATACGATCCTGATCACGTCTGAACAAATCATTCTCTGGAGTAAAATTTCCTCCAGTTACTATATATTTTCTTAAAAATAATATTATAAGCCTTATTCTTATAGCGTATACGACAGATAAGGTTGGTGTTAACGCCTTTTTTTTCTTTTTATTGTCATCAAGATAATAACTGTCTAACACCTCATCATCTAACTTAGGTGTCATATTATTTGTATCTGCTGATACCATACTTTTCATTTTTCGTAATTTTATGCAAGAATATTTTGGTCAGTTCCATTTGAAGAATTATTTTTTTTTTTTCAAGGTTTGCAGCAAAGCCGAGTCATCTTTTCTGACATAAATAGGATCTTTTGAACGAGGAAAGGCTTCCTTGTTCAGCAGCACATAACCATTTTTCTCCCTGAAATCTACAGAACTCCGGTCGACGTTTTTTTTTACTATTTCCACAGCAATGACACTTATTTTGAGTTTCGACATCGGGACAGTTCTCAGCACATCTTTCTCGCGTCCTTGGATATCGAGTAACAGAAATTCGACAGTGGAGACGTTAACTACCAATAGCCAATAGTAAGGTTTCGAGTGGAAATTTGGAAAATACTGTAATACGGAGTAAGGGCCGTATTTTCAAACTACCATCTGCTTCGATGAAGAGGCTCTTCGTGAAATCTCTTCGTCTGGCGGTATTTTAAAAACAATGACGCAGCTCTTCTTCGACAGTTGGTGTGCTGGAAGAGGTAAACAAAACAAACAGACGGCAGTAGGTGCAGGACGGGTACAACGGCTATTTATACAACGAGGACTGTTATAACCACCATGGTTTTACCTTCTACATCGTGTGAAGTACCACGTATTAGCCCTATGTCAGTAGTAGAGAAGGAGTTGATTGTGGAACTCGTTCAGGGGGAGGTGTTACATGTCAGGAAAACTGACAGGCGACTACCTATTTGCAGTAAAGCGACAGACATGGGCCAGGGTGACTAGGAAGTACAATGCCCATGAACTGGTGCCAAAGCGGACAGTGACCCATAGGTCAAGACTGCTTGGGAACGTCTAAAAATCAAGTAAGTTTTGATTTTCTTGGTACTTGTTCATTGAAATTCATTTAGCCTTCTGTTTCAATGTACCTTTTCAATTTAGGCTTAGACTAGTAGACAAGAACACAAGCACCTCCAGATTATAGCCTATAAGGCATGTTTTGTATGTGTGTGTGTCTGGGAGAGCTCTAGGAGAATTTGGCAAAAGCATACTGTCCTCCAAATTAGCAGTAGAAATGGGTTTTTTTTCAGTGGTTTTTCCAATGTTACAATTTTTCGATTTAGGCTTAGGCGGCCTAGTTTTTAGACAAGTTCAGATGTTTCTGGCTCGACATCAACATTCAGCTCGTGAGCGATTCACTGGTATACCAAGGAATTCCCCCACTTTCTTTTCCTCCCAGCTGGAAAAATGCCATTAGAGAGATATGTATTGGGGAGCCCCTATTATCTGTGCTTGTTTTTCAAGTGAAAGAAGTTTGACTCATCCGGTTCGATTAGCAGTCCAGGCCATCTGTGAGTTTGTTCCAGACAATATGTGTTGGACGGGAACTCTCCATCCAGGGCGCCTGCCTTCACGAAGAATCCAGGAGGGTCATTAGGGGAAACAACTGAGTGGACAAGCTGATCCAGTCTTACCTGCTTATTGATCCACCCTCTGAAAAAGTACTTTAACACGTCCTCCTGACACCGGAGATGGACACCAGTCATGAGTCATCGGTGGTGAGAGCAACACTGCGAGACCTCTACTCTTCTTTCGAGGTAAACAAAAGTACTTTTTCGGAGGGTGGATCATCAACCAGGCAAGACTGGATCAGCTAGTCCACTCGGTTGCTTCCCCTAGTGAAAAGAAAAAGTTTCCAAAAAGTATGTACGAAAATCCAAAAAAAGTATGTACGAAAAGCCAAGTGTCTCCCTTCAAATGTTCGTGATACCTCAAGTATTGAAGTATTGGTTTACCTAAGTTGTATGGTAGCAATGAGGAGGAATGTTGAGCACTGAATCGACGATCGTCACTCTGCAGGGGACCTCAGATTTAGTTTAAAAGTTCTGTCATGAAATGTTCTCTCTGAACCAAATCCTACGAATGAAGGAAAGTTAACTAATTAAGCTTGTTAATGCTTGGCTGCTTTATGAATGGTACAAAATTTAATGCTTAGTAATTGCTGTATTTTTAAACTACCACCTTCGCTGTTTGATAAAGAGCCTGCTCGTGGAATTCCTTCTTCCTTCGTGGAGCAGTATACATAGGCAAAGCTCCTCTAGGAAGAGGAACTGCACAGGAGGTTTGGTATTTTGGAGGTGATAAACATCTCATTCGGATCGGGAGACAGCTATTCTACTTCTATCCCACTTTGTTTATATATATAATATATATGTAATATGTAATAAATGTTATATAACGTATATATATATATATATATATATATATATATATATATATATATATATATATATATATATATATATATATATATATATATATTAGGGCTTGTGCCTTGTATGATAAGGCGCCCTATGAGGTAATGTTAGACTAGCGATAATCTATACGCTAAGTCGGTTGGTATTGCACTTCCATCTTCAATGGAGTGTCTGGGGTTTTGTAGATCACTTACGAAGTCGGTATTATCTTTACGACGATATGTTAAACTCATGGTTCGGTGAGGTTCTTGTAGAAAACACTAAGTATATTATATATTCTTCTGAAGTTTTACATGGTGAAGATCAGGTATGATTGTACAAGTCTTCTAATAACGATAGCTTGATCGCTTCTGCCAATGATGATGGCTAATCCTATTCCTCTACATGATAAAGCTTAGGTAAAGAGGTACAGTCTTCTAATGACGATCACTAACTCTGTTCTGCCTGTCTACCATCTCTGTTACAAGTTATGAAGGAACAGACAGTAGTTCGAACATATTGAACATACATACAATGACATAGTTTCATACGAACACACAATCGAATGAGACACGCTACAGATCACGTAGGCGGTAGTTGTCTCAAGCAGGGAGCTTGGACTAATGTTTATAAACAATTGAATGACTACAGGTGACGGCATGTTATCTTAGCCTACATACTTATTGTATACGTCATCTTTAGCGTCTCTAGTCTGATCACATTCCTGCAAGCAATCTGGTTGACCTCTTTAGTTTTAGACTTTATATATATATGGACTAACATTCCATATTTTTATTATGTAAACACTTACATTAGCTCGGTCAGCTACCAAAACCAGCTACTTAATATTACTCAAACTTGACTTGCATTTGACTTATAGGAGCGTTATACAGACACTATGTGAATATATATATATAATGAAATAAAAATTCATTGTGTACATGAATTGATTCAAGTAATAAAATATAAAACAATGATATTGGTAAATAATAGTGATCACGGATATATAATGATACAGTTTTTCACTTCATCTCATTAAGATACATATGCTACAGAAAAATACTAATGTACTCTGATAATTGCATAGAATGAAGATTAACATGATAAAAATCATATTTTAACTGATAAAAATTTCATATATGAATTGAAAACATTATTAATGTTTATGCTGATTGATTCGTTGATTTTTACGCTAAATGTTATATATCTGATTCATTAATTCATATACTAACTCATAAATACTGCAGATGTTGAAAGATAAAAAGGTAACAGATTGATTATAGGCTACCTGATTTGTTATACATATGTATATGGAATTCATATAATTATGATTAATATATGTGCACTTTAAATAGATTTCCTATTGCGTACACGCAAAGATATATTTAGATTCTGTTATTTATGATCATTATATAAGAGATTCCTATTGCGTACACGCAAAGATATATTTCGACTCTGTTATTTATGATCAATTATATATAGATTCCTAGTGCGTACACGCAAAAAAATATATTTCGATTCTGGATTATGATCAATTATATATAGGATACATGATACTTTATATATATAGGATACATGACCGAGGTTATACTACTTCACTTTTAACTAGCGTTCGAACAACTTTTCGTCCATTACACAGTTCCAGACAACCACCTATAGCCAATTGAAACGGCCTTTTTTCAATGGTTAAAACAAGGGGAAAATTTGCCTGGGCGGGTCCAACGTTCTATTTTTGCGCTCATACTTATTCTCTGCATCCTAAGCTACACGATTACGTTCGCGATGAATAAAAAAACATCCCCAGCACGAGTCCTTCGCCAGCAAAGTAGAGTTGAATATCCTTCGGGTCGTAATTGTCGGAAGTATGTCCCTTTTGTAGTCGAATTCCGACAGCCGCTGGAGCGTTCCGCATGAAAACGAGATTAACGACGAGATACGGTGTCGGTCGAAGAAGTCCATGAAATTCCTTTCACATTGTAGGCGGTTGTTACTTGACTGTAGTCGTCCGCTGCGACGAACGATTTTTTGAAGTTGCGATGTGAAACTCTCGTACTGCAGGATACTGTAACCATGTTCCATTAATCAGCCTGCAAGTGAAATTATACTTGTCACAAGGGCAAAGTAAATTCAGACGACATCCAAATACAGGGGAGGGAAGAGAGCCATTTAGACCAGACTTAACCCACATGAATTCGCTGATATTTCGGAATTCAAAAGAGTCCGCTGTACAAACTTTTTTATCCATGGCATTAACAATGAGTGAACCTATCCAGGTTCTATGAGACTTGTAAAAATATCCAGAATTATAAAAAATAAATAGATATCATAGACATCATTACGAATCTCAAAGAAAATTCGATATTACTGGTAGTAAGTACTAGACAAAGAAGTGGAAAACGGAGCTAATTGTAAGATTGCCAGGCAACATAAGAGTCAAAGAGAAGATTAATCATGATTCTATGTGCCCTAACAAAAGTTTCATATTAAATTTTCTCGTGCGCATCCTCTGAGGTTAACTTTTAAAACATTATTAATAGGTAGGAGATGCAACGAAAAACCCACTATGTAACAATAATTTCTATATAAACTTTGGGTTTTTCAAGAAAATGTGACATTTCCCATGAAGTGTTTTACTTGAATTGTAATAGGCTAATGTTGCAAGTAAATATTTCATATATACATATCTTGATACTTCTAAATGTCTATGAGGTTCAGAAAAAAAAAATTAATTCATTTTGTTGTTATAGAAATTCTATTTGCTTATATTGTTCATTAATTTTAAAATGATTACAAGTCCTTAACTAATTGCATTACACACACGGATAAGAATATGTTATGTGGCCTGTCATGTGACCTATGAACCACATGTGAAGTTCATGAACTAAGCATTCCGTTCTCCAGTCAATCTGCTGTTGCAAGCAGAGACGACACACAGATGAAGCCTGTGTAAGCAGATTATTGAGGTTAAAAGGAACAAATGCTGATACGGCAATGATGGGACGTCGTCACTTGGCAGGAGATTGCTCTCAGCCAGCTAAGAGTTACGTTACTTGCTGTAAGAGATACGACTTTAGGATAAATTTTTTGTTTTTTAATACTCGACCCACATGAGAAGAATGTCTGAAAAAAAACAGTACCAAAATTGAACAATATATTAGTTTCATGTTGGAAAACTGCATAATTGTAATTATGTTAAATTAAATATTCCTTATTCAAACTATATGAAAAAGGTTTCCATACAAATTCTATATATATTATTAGCCCTGTATAAGAGTTCATATAGGGAAATTATTTTCATAGATAACATTTTTTTCCAAACTTCTAGACTTCCTGACTTTAAAATCTCTTTTTATTTTATTTTATTTTATTTTATTTATTATATTAGTTTTATTTATTTATTTATTTATTTAATTTTTTTTTCTTTCATTGACTACGAATATAAATCACCGGGGGACAGACAATATGTCAGTAGGTTTTTGGATATGTGTTTGAACTTTTAGCTTATTGTCATTACTAAAGCGTTAAGTTAGAGTTCAAATCTTTACGCATATATATTTGGATATTTAATTATCTATGGTTACGTTTTGCTTATTGATTTTATCGTGATTCCTTTTTATTATAATTTGTAACCCTTCCGACTTCTTACGGAGTGTATATATTGACTCCACTTGTATCCATATTTATTTTATTTTTTTATATTTATTTATTTATATATTTTTTTATATATTTGATAAATTAATGGTTGGCTTGAATATGTGGAAAAGTGTTCTAGCGGCGTACCGTATAAGGCTACTTGCGGCATCAATTCTATAGATACAAGATATAAATAATAAAGGTATTTAAAACCGCGAGAACCGCTATAATCCAGTTCGGATCCAACATCACGAGTGTTGTAAACTCGTAAGACATTGACACTTCCTATTTAATTATCAGTTATTTCTTTACCAAACCGATTGGACTCTGGGTGATAAAAAAAAAAATATATATGGTTTTTCTTAATGGAAAGGAATTCACACACGAGTTTAAGGAGATTATTATTGATTTACACCACCCGAGTCACAGATTATTATGTGTTGAATTCCATATTTACTGATTTAGCACTCATAAATATTCGTAACGCACTCAATTGCGGTGTTTGTTTTTAGTGCTATTAATTCTATATAACGTGTCAAGGAACTATTAACACTAAGAAGTGTTTATTCCCTCTGTCAGACTCGTAATTCTGTTAATAATTCTACGTATATTCTTTCAAGGATTGATTTGGCACAGGATAGGCCCTTAAATCTGACAGGTGTCTTAGTGTGTCCCTTGTCTTCATGACACGTGTTACAATCAGTTATGTGCTTTTTATAATCTGTAAGCATTGTAGGCCAGTAAAATAGTGATTTGGCTTTCTGTGGACATAGTAGGGAACCCTGGATGACGGAATGCAACCAGTTTATGACGATTGGTATGAAAGAGATTATTACTACTACCTGGTCGTTAGTCATCTGCTGTGTTCTTCGGGTTTACCTCGTCACAGACCTACATATAATATTTACATTTTGATTACATTATTCTGATACACATACTTTAAATATACTTTTGCTTTAGGGTTTCTGCTCGAAGTGGTTTATTGGTTTGCTTAGCCGCTTGACCCTGTTTTCCGTTTCGAAGTGTTTATTGTTTGGTGTTTATTGTTTTGCTTATCGCTGTTGACACTTGCTTTGTTCAGTTTGTAACAGTTCTGCGCTCCGACCCAGATATTCAATGCTCGCGATCTCTTGGGTTAAGGAATTTTCTTCGTTTAGATACGGTTTTAACAATAGGCACGGATGTTTTCTATATCTTTTAGTCCAATTAATGGTTCTTTGCTGTATGGTGCGGGATTGCGGATAATGCGTCAGCTATGATATTTGCTTTCCCAGGTAGCTATCTTATCTTGGCTCCAATAAACTGAATGATCATTTGTCACCGAGTTCCTTTGGACTGTGATTAAAGCCTTTGAAAAACTCGGTAAAGGACTCATGTTCAGTAAGGACGATTTATCAGGATAGCCATAGATTATGAACTTAAAATGTACTAGTGTTAAAGATACCTAGCCCTTCCTTGCCTATTACTGCATATTTACTTTCAGAGGGCTTTAGTTTACGTGAATAAAAAGCTATAGGGAAGAACTGTTTATCATATTACTGAAGTAGTATCCCTCTTACCCCTTGGTCTGAGGCGTCTGTTGCAATAAAAAAAAATTCCTTATTTAAATCAGGGATTTTTAAGTTAGGTAAGCTGCATTTTCCGCTTTTAAGATATCGAACGCCTGTTGATGCTTTTCAGACCATAATAAATCTACGCTCTTCTTCGTAAGATCTGTTTAAAGGAGCTGTCATCATTGAAGAGTTACCTATTTACATACGATTGTAATACCCACTACCAGCGCAAAAGTGCTGTATCCCCCTTTTACGTTAATAAGTACCGGAAAGTTATGAATAGCCGACACCTTACCATGGACTACTTTTAAGACCTTGACCAGACACATAAAACCTAGATAAACATGTTCGGTTTAAAAAAAAACTCACATTTAGATATTTTACTCTGAGATTATTTGTCTTTGTCTCTGTAAGCACTAGCTCTACTTTATGTGAATGTACTTCTAAGGTATTAGAAAAGATTACAAGATCATCCATAGGCATTTAGGTTATCCCCTAAAAGTCTCCAAACACTATATTGTAATTGGGGCGCAACGTAAGCCAGAGGCTATGTAAAAATTGATAATGTCCCCTGAGTGTGCTGAAAACGGTATATGAGGTACAATCACTTAGGTAATGGTATCAGGTAAAAGCCTTTAAGTAAGTCCAAGTTGGTGAAAAAAAAATTTATTCTAACCTAACAGAGATAAGATGTCGTCGGTACATGGCACTGGAAAACTATCGGGAGGCCGGTTTCCTTGTTGTTTAAAGGCCGTCAGAAAAAAATCCTACGGCAGATTACGCCAACGTCCGATCTTTTATGGCATGACATTTGAGGGAAAAATTATATGGGCTTATTTGATTTCCTAATGACTCCTATTACTAACTTTTTTCAACTTCGTCATTTATCTCTATTTTGAAATTTCATTGAGAATCTATACGAAGGTACGTAAATAGCTTTATGTTTGTCCTTAAACCGTGTGTGTTAAGTTACATCCGTTTTTTTTTCCAGAGATCACTCGCCAGTGGAAAAAGAAACTTCCTGGTATTCAGGTAAAAGATAAAAAAAATTTCTGCTGAATCACCTCTGCTTGAATGACTTTACGGATATTACTTTAGATAGATTATCAGAGAGATTCATCCACGACTGGTTGGGCGTGATTAAAAATTAGCAACAATAAAAAATGCGATATTTATAACTTCCGTATCCCGATATGATACTTTTAGGGCTTTGTTCGCGGAAATCGTTATATTTCAGAGTGTCGGGAAGGATTAAAATTTTCATTTCCCAGCAAAGTCTTTTTACACGCACTAAGACTTTCGAGGGTGCATGCTTCTCGAGATTTTGCGTGCAAAGTGCGAACTGCGGTTTGTGGGAGAATTCTGTTGGGTCATTTGAACAATGTTACGATTTATGAGACAAATGTATAGTTCCTTTATATAAGTTATTATTTGATTAACTGTCTCATTTTTGTTCAAACGGATTTTAATATGTTTGAAGGTTTATAGGATTTCCCTTTGATAAACACGCCTTATTTTGCAGGATGTAAGAAAAAATAATATTTTGTATACCCCTAGATGGATCTTACAATTAAACACTACATACAGATCAATGTTTTTTTATAACTATAGAGGTATCTGTAAACGCTCGCTTATCCGGACTTCTCATTAGGGAAGTTCGAACAACAGACGGTGATTCCGTAAATACAGGATAATACGTTGTTACTAATGAAATAAATCAAGATATTCTAATTTTTACGGCGCGTACAGTTGGGCTTAATCCACCAGTATTTATTATAACTTATGTATTAAAAAGAAACGAAAACCTGCTCTGATTACTTTATACGGTCGAGTGTTTCATAGGAAAAATCCTTTTTAATTCAAAAAGATATCGGTATGTATGAACCAACATCGCTTTTCCCCACTCTGCTAGAGTCGCTTATTGTGTGGAATTTGCTATGCTTTGAACACTTGGCAGATTTAACTAACCTTGACCGCTTGACTAGGTGACACAGTCACCGAGTTTGCTTGTTGATTCTGAACTGGGCTACTGTTTCTATTTCTTTTTGTAATAATTAGGATCCTTCTCTTTATTACCATCGGCAACGTATTGTGTGTTTTTAGCATTATGTTGCTGGTTACGTATAAAGCAATGAATGACGAACTATTAGGAACTGAGCGATTACCAATAAGACAAGTTATCACTACTGCATACAATATTAACTGTTTGTACTTCATTCTTTGCTAAAATTTGAAATAGTGAGGGATCCTGGTCAGCGCATTTAGCCTGATGAAAGTTTTTTACAGACATGTTATTCCTTGCAATCCAGCCATATTTTAAAGTTAAGTTGAGTCATTGAGGTTCGATATTTATATAACTCAAAAAACTCAAGGCTAAAACTGCGATCGGGACTTGCAAAGGAGCATTTATTGTCATGACCCGAAATAGTGTTACCTCTAATTTATATAGATTTGTACGGGTGTTCCACTTGTTTTTTTTTTTTTTTGTGTGTTTTTCTAATCACTACGGGTGCTTAAAACGACCCTATCCATGCATCTGTATAAATACAGACGTCCACTGCGTAAACGCATATTCCACTGTTTAATATGATTTGTTACGTAAGGGATTAATAATCACCCCCAAAATGATAAAGTTAACATAGTATATGATTATGATATTTCAGTAGAACTTCTGGAAACAGACACTCAAAGATAAAAAACTCGCAGTAGCGAAATCTCAATGATATAGATAATTTCTGTAAAAAAGTAAGATTAAGAATGTCTCGTAACTTCAGCCACAGGAATAACGAAATTCGACCTGCAAAGGAAACACTCAAAGTTACTCCAAATGAATAAAAAAATTGTACTTAGCTTGCTTTTGTGGGAAGTCACGGTGTTCCGATAACGACACACGGCCTTGGTCCTCCTTCTCTATTTAGCGGACGACCTGGTTTGGCTTCAGTTTCCCCCGTGCGCGTTGTTTCGATGATTCGAGCCCTTGAAAATCCGATGCTGCAGACGCGTTCGGTTTGTTTCTTGCAGTGCCGGAAACGCTCACTAACGATGTTTTCTTGAATGATTCTAATGAGAGACGAAGCTTCCGTTGCCGTAGGAAAAGGACACGTCGGTTTTTGTTTCTTGAAGTTATTCACTAACGATGATACTAAGATTGCTTGACGAATCTTGTTGTTTTCTGAAGTCGCTCACCTACGATGAAACTAGGTTGCTTGAAGAATCTGCTGCTTTCGTCGTCGTTGACTTCATGATTTATTATTCTGTTTTTTCTTCGTCCTAGGGACGTTTGTAGAGTTTCTTTTCTGGTGGTCCGCTGGCCACCAATATTAGGGCTTGTGCCTTGTATGATAAGGCGCCCTATGAGGTAATGTTAGACTAGCGATAATCTATACGCTAAGTCGGTTGGTATTGCACTTCCATCTTCAATGGAGTGTCTGGGGTTTTGTAGATCACTTACGAAGTCGGTATTATCTTTACGACGATGTGTTAAACTCATGGTTCGGTGAGGTTCTTGTAGAAAAACATAAAGTATATATATTCTTCTGAAGTTTTACATGGTGAAGATCAGGTATGATTGTACAAGTCTTCTAATAACGATAGCTTGATCGCTTCTGCCAATGATGATGGCTAATCCTATTCCTCTACATGATAAAGCTTAGGTAAAGAGGTACAGGTCTTCTAATGACGATCACTAACTCTGTTCTGCCTGTCTACCATCTCTGTTACAAGTTATGAAGGACAGACAGTAGTTCGAACATCATGAACATACATACAATGACATAGTTTCATACGAACACAATCGAATGAGACACGCTACAGATCACGTAGGCGGTAGTTGTCTCAAGCAGGGAGCTTGGACTAATGTTTATAAACAATTGAATGACTACAGGTGACGGCATGTTATCTTAGCCTACATACTTATTGTATACGTCATCTTTAGCTCTCTAGTCTGATCACATTCCTGCAAGCAATCTGGTTGACCGCCTCTTTAGTTTTAGACTTTTATATATATGGACTAACATTCCATATTTTTATTATGTAAACACTTACATATATATATATATATATATATATATATATGATATATATATCATATATAGTATATATATCTATATATATATATATAAATTATATTATATATATATATAATCACTTACGCAATTGTTTCGTGCATTAATACAATTACTACAGCAGTCCCAGCCGCTTTGCAGCTCAAGTCCCGTCTACTGATTGACCTCACCTAAAACCATTCCTTGAAGCTGATTGGGTTGGAACAAATAGTTTTAGGAAAAGTTCTTTGGAATCTGTGTTTCGTTTTTCATCTTATTAATCTATTTTTGCAATGGTTGTTTTTGCCCGAACTAGAATAACGTTTGTGCTGATTAATTAATTAATCCAAGAGGAGGTGAAAGAAAAAGTTCTGTACAGACTGTGAACGTTCCATTTTCGCCGCCCGGCAGCCAGGAACTTGGGAACGTGAGGTCTTTTAAGTACAAAGACAGTCTTTTACCAAGGATGTAAATAAAACTATTAAATGGCATTGAAGCGCGGAAAAAATGGACTAACCTAAAATATTTGGTTTGGCGTGTGTGTTAATCCATTCCAGTACTGAATTAGTTTTATGCGATTCTCTTTTAATGTTACAAAAAATATGTGAAGAGTGGTTAGCGAAGAGATGGTAAAGATCA
>NC_087221.1:7157669-7188230 GCF_015104395.2 Macrobrachium nipponense | reverse complement strand
TGATGTATTCTGGGAAACATGTCTTGTCGTCGGAAGAGGTCTCAGGTTATTCAAGTTCTAACTGAGGAAAAGCCTTTGTAAAATGAACTTGACCCTTGTTCGTGTTGACGTGTCCTTGCGAGAAATGTTTCCCTAAGGATAACGTTTGTCTTTCCTCATAGCGCTTCCTTTAGAAGGAAGACCGTAAGAATTTGGAATGTTCACAAATTCCACTTCTTAAACACCATTACTTGCCATTGCCCACATATTGCGAGAAATAAGAAGTACTTTCATTTCTTGAATTCAAGCCAACAAAGTAGTGCGGATTCAATTCAAACTTCGATGAAATATTCGGGAAAGGACATGGGATTAGCAACCTCACCCTAAATATCAGTGCTTTGAAATGCTTGTTAAAGATGTCAAGAATCTCGTGCTTTGTCATACCTTTCGTAAGCTATGAACAGGATCACCAATCTTGACATTCGATGGATACCTTTACATATAATATCTAGGCTAAAGATATAGGTCTTCTGTTCACCATCACTCTGACATGTCTATTTACATAAAGAGGATTTTACCAATTATTATAACGGTGATGTTAGTACATAAATTATTCGATTAGTTATGGTCATTTTTGTTTCTATTCGATCTTATTCTATTTTCTGTATAAAGTCGCCTTAACGTTTAGTTCATGTTACTTTTGGATATTTTTTTTGCGTAGCAAGTAGCTGTTAAGAAATCGTTTAAATCTCTACATCTTTAAAGCATGCATTGTTATGATTAATTCATAAAGTCACATGATCTTCATATTCCTTGAAATTCACCAGTAGAATAAACTTGTCATGGTTTTCAAGTAGTTTAATTATTATCGTTTCTATAGAACTCTGTTGATTCCAGGCTCCACAATGTAAGGCCTTAGATAGGTACCACTTTTTGACATTCAAGTTGAATTTTCACTACAAGGCAAACCTGCTTCTTTATTTTTTCATCAATATACAGATTTACTTCTATTTGTCTAAACAATGAGGAAAAACAAGAATCTAGTAGGGCAACGCTTTTTCTATATTTTTATTGCATCTCATCATCAAGCGGCGTTGTTCCTTTACCCATTCTGTAGAGCATTTTACGCCCTTTCTTTTGATGTATATATGTCGGGAATCCGTTCCCTCCATGTAATATTATTCATGTATTTTCGTCTGTGAAGAAACACATTCACAACTGGTGACTTCCCGGAGTCGTGACACAGCGATTTAGGCCCAGCCTTTAACGAACTAATTACGGACGCTCACCTTTAGCGGACTCAATACGGCGCCACAGTTTAGGTCTCTGAAAACTTTATTTCAAGGACGACACCAACGCCATTAAAGGACCCATCACGGCACAGCTTCCCAGCGTGTTTTGGCGTTTTTCGAGAACGGGTAGCTGGGTGCTGGTCAGCCAACAAAATCAGGCGGCGGTCCAGAAAAGTCCATCCGACGTCGCGGCCTCCTCGGTTCTTCCCCAGGCGCCATTACCGCACCTGCGAGTCCCCAGGCAACCTCCCGACGCAGCTGCTACACCCAGGGTCCTGCTCAACCCCCCGACGCTGCCGTCGCTCGGCCTGCATTACGTCGCTGCCACACCTGTGAACCAACTCGCCCTTCTGCCGCTGTCGCATGTAGTCCTCCTCGGCCCACCGACACCGCTGCCGCACCTGTGGGCCTCCTCTGCCTGCCGACGCCGCTACCTGTGGGCTTCCTCGACCTGCCGACGTCCCTGCCTCACCTGTGGTTCAGTGCTGCCCGCCGGACGCCGCTGCCGCTCTGGGGACTTCTTCAGCCCAATCTACGCCTCCGCCGTACCCGGGAGTCTTCACGGCCCGTACCACGCCGCCACCGCACACAATGCAGCTCCCTCCGCAGTCTTGGTTGCCGCCCGCAGTCGACAGTAGAAGTCCCTAGGCTACCGCCAGGGGAGGCCTCCTGTCAGCCAGCACCGCTGAAGGACTCGACATTCAATGACGCCCAACAAGTGTCACAAGGACACGGGGTCGCCTCCTGCCTCCAAGATATTTTTCATCCAATAATTATTCCATAATCTTTGTCTGTGGCGGGGGAGTATTTGTAAGGACAACGCTTTTTCTATATTTTTATTGCATCTCATCATCAAGCCGCGTCGTTCTTTTACCCATTCTGTAGAGCATTTTACGCTCTTTCTTTTGATGTATATATGTCGGGAATCCGTTCCCTCTATGTAATATTATTCAGTATTTTCGTCTGTGAAGAAACACATTCACTGCGGGAGCCCTGTCCCTTTTGTTTGTTTGTTCGTGCGTGCGTGACAGACACTACCCTTCCATCTGCACACCCCGTCTATGTCAACGCAGCTCGTCTGAATAAATTAACTACGGGCAGCTCTTGAGGGCAAGAGCCCCGTGCTGGCATAAAGCCCTAGCTTAATCTTAAACAACAACGAATAAATTATCAGTTACCCAGCTACCTGTCTTAAGGTGGGTACAGACGATCATTATTACTGTCAGTAAAAATACTGACAATAATCTATTGGTGTGAAGTACTGTCAGTACACCGAACACACGTTCATTAATTGAATATTGATTGAGCCGTCCAGTAATTCAGTGTACCAGCGTCGAATGGGTGGTTGTGCCCTTGGGTTTAAAGTGGCATGAGAGAGAGAAAAGCATGCATTGCAATTATTATGGCTCTTTGGCTAAGAAAGACGCAAACGTAGAAAGTGGGTCAAAGACTGGATTGGTAAGCGTAATATTTTCACGCATTTAAACGTTTTGAATGAAATCAAGACAATCGACATGAAAGTTATTTCCGGATGGATGAAAAAGACCTACAATAAACTTTTGGAGATGGCAAGGCCATACATAACTAAAAAAGACAGTTATGAGGGAGAGCATCTCTGCAAATGAAAGACTGTCCATTACTATCTGCTATTTCTTTTTAGCAACAGGAGAATTAATTTTCCCGGCTGCGTTATTCCGGCGTAATGGGAAAATCTACAATCAGTGGAATAGTGCGGGAAACCTGTGAAGCCACTATTACTTCTCTCCAGGATTACATCAAGGTAACTATAAATAGATTATAATTTTAAGCTTATGGTAATATTTTTTTTTATTTGACAAAGATGTCTTACATTACATTTAATTATCAATATATTTCTTGTGGTTGAAACTCATGCAGTAGTGAGTCAAAGGTTCCATTTGTGTTATGGAATGGTTCATTGAGTCACCGTCTTCACGACTAGTGCTGGTGCTTGCTGCTGACACAGGACGAGATGCTGGCATTCATTTATCTTCACTGAATTTCTGGTCAGCGTCCCCATTTCTGCTTCAAATAAGATGTCATTAATATATTTCTCAGCCAGTAACTTCTGATCTCGTGGCAGATTTGTTACTTTGCTAGCCCAAACTTGTGCAGTATTTAGGCATTGCTATCATCCTTTTGAAGATAATTACAGGCTAAAGTTCAGAAGGTCATCTGATTTGTACTTCATTTTCTCTTCTTGGATTATGGTATATCATCAATTTTCGCACCAGAACTTTGTCTGTCATCCGACAGATTGTCATCCAGTAACTGTAACATTTTCATAATTTATGTTAGTATGTACACTCAATAATAATGATGATGATGATAAGGAGGAGGAGGAGGAGATGGAAGTGGTGGTGATAATATAAATAATGGTAATATGAATAACAATACTATTATTAATACTAATATTAATACTACTACTATACTACTGCTACTACTTCGCTTCGAACTTCCGTATCTGGTAATCCTTGAAAGCTGAAATAAATTCCCGAAGTAGTTTCCCTTGCTGGTCAGGCATTGTACCTCTTCCGATTTCTGATAATACTGGCAACCTACTGACAGTCCAGTAACAAACCATCATTAATTTAAGCCTCACCCACATACTGATAGCTGAAACTGGATTTCAAGGACCACCATTTTCAGGTACTGACACCAAGTTCGTATGATGGACACACGGACAGAAATAATGACAGTACAAGAAATACTGTCAGTAATATTGATCGTCTGTTTAGACCCCCCTCTGCTCCTCACAATCTCTGATTCTGATATATGTCGGCTGTCCGTCCTGAAGTGATGCGTAACGAAATTATTATTCATCCGAAATTTCTTTTCATGTTTTTGCACATCGTCCACAATTATGCCAAACGGTTATGATACGATTTTTGTCCTTTTTGAGGATACCAGTTTTTTTCCAATCTTCAATTTCCCAGAATCTCACTACATTCCAGCCTATTGTTTTGTATTTGTCTTATTATTTTGTACGGTATCATTTATTCTCATCTCACAACCGACGATTATGACACCCATTTTGAAACCTTTCAAATAACCCGTTTTATAGATTATTTCATAAATGCATATAAACAAGTGCAGAGAACAAAACCAAAATTCATGGAACACTCATTGCCAATTACGGAAATAAAGCGACGGGTTCAGAAGTTTCCTGATTCTTTTTCCTGCATTCCTCCTATTTACCACGTACTCCCTTCGCCCGTGATACAGCAAATTCTCCCACACCTGTGCCATGTAGGCTTGCCAACCCTCCCGGATTCGCTGGCATTCTCCCGTATTTCTGTATATTCTCGTCTCTCGAAATAGCTACAAAACCTCCCGGTATTTATTTTAGAAAATATATTCTAAGTTAAAATGGAATTTCCATTTTTTATAAGATGTGGTTAGCTTTATTTGAAATTTTTTCTACTTCTCGTTTTCCATGTTAGTAAAAAGTTGCTTTACCATGTATACACACACACACACACACACACACACACACACACATATATATATATATATATATATATATATATATATATATATATATATATATATAGATAGATATATATATATGAATCTTGATCACGAAGTATATAAAACGTGATTCTATGTATAAATAAAGGTTTTTTGCACGAAGGAAAAATGAACAAAAAGCGAGAATAGCCAAGTACTTTCGGTCCTGTTCGGACCCTTTACTGAGGCAAACTGATTTTACAAGAACAACATAGTCAAAAGAAGGCTTAATATACAAACTGACACTACCAGATTAGCCATAAGGGCGATTTCACTCTACAGAAAGGAGGAGTCGCCAGAGGCTAGCACACCTTGAAGGATACCCGCAGTAAACAAGTGATTCTTCCAGAAAACAGTACATTTTGAAAAAAACACGGGAGCATTTACAATTTAATATCATGAAATTTTTACACAAATTTTCCCAACAAAAATTATTATTATTAATGAAAAGACAAAAGAAATATAAATATATATATCGAGCAAGAGAAAGAGGGAGAGAGAATATCGAACCACAGAGAGAGAGAGAGAGAAATAATAACTATATACATGTGGGACTAATTTATTAGTTGTTCATTTATTTTGTGGTCCTTCATAAACATCTTACAATATATGGGTCCAAATGGTACATTCCCAGACTAAGATTTAGGTTGTTTTTATTAGTGATTTGTATATTGCCGATTCCAGTAAATTTCTTTTGAAACATAATCATTAGAACTAGCAATTACCGAGGTATCACCCAATTAATACAATGAGATTTTTCACTCAGATGGATAAACAGTGCATTTGGAGACTGGGCTGTTTCTAACTGAATGCATATGCTGCTTATCCGAGCACTAAATTTTACTAGACTGAACCAACGTAAAACGATGGCAATCCTTATAAGGAATTTTGTAAATGATGATGTTATTTGTTACGGACTATTCTTAATTAGCATATCTTTAATGGTATTGTTATAAGAGAACACTAAATTAAACATTAAACGATTTAAATTTGATTTTATGGTTTCAAATCCATGAAATAAGGTAGCTAAGTACATTTTTAGGCATTTCTTTTTCATTAATAGCAACATTATAAAACTTTTTGTGAGCTTTTTGATAACATAAATCAATTAAATGAAGTGGGTAGCAGAGATCGTTTCCTATCTTTTTTATGTATTCTATTTCTTGGTCCAGATATTGTGGACTCGTGATACGCAAAGCGCGTAGGAACATAGAAGAAAAAATTGAAATTTTAATATTAAGATGGTGGCCAGAATAAAAATGTACATATGTTAAATTATTTGTGTGGGTTTTCTATAAATACTGAATTTGCATTGGAAAGATTCTCTATGTATTATACATCTAGGAAAGGGATGACATTGTTATTTTCAATTTCAACAGTGAATTTTATGGGATGGCACTAAGTTATTCATTTAGATAGTAAATCATTTACATCGATACCACCAGGTAAGACTACTAAGATATCATCGATATATCGGTACCATTTTAAGGGGATAAGTGTGATATTCGGGAGTGTTGTCTCTCAAAAAATTCCATATATCAAGTTTGAAAGGAGAGGTGTTAAAGGGTTACTCATGGCCATACCAAATATTTGTGGTAATATTCTCCATTAAAAAATAAATCTGCAATCACAAATACATAACTTGATTTAGGAAATTATGTGACTAACGGACATAAGCAACTCATGCAGTACAAATTCATTACTTAAATATCTAGCACCAGAGTCAATAGGGACTTTTGTAAACAAAGAACATACATCAAAACTGACTAAAATATCGCTAGGGTTTAGTACAATGTTATTTAATTTTTCCACAAGATCAAGAGAATTCCGGATGTGTGAATTAGATACAGTTTCCTAGTAGCGGGGATAACAGTTTAGTAAGATATTTAGATAGTTTATAAGCAATTGATCCTACAGTACTAATATTGGGCGCATAGGTTTGTTTTCCTTATGAGTTTTGAATAGGCCATATAAATAAGGTAATGAGGGACACTTTATAGTTAACTTACACAAAAAGTTCTTTTTTTTATCTTAAGAATTTGTTTGATATTGATATTAAAGCTTTTTTATTACTTGGTCCAACGGATTTTTTTGGAAGTTATTTCATCCTCTAGTAAAGTATGCATGCGTGATATGTAGTCAGTTTTGTCAAGATCCACTAAACTATTGGATTTATCAGCCTTGGTAATGTGTAAGCTATTATCATTCTTCAATACTTTTAAACTTTTTCTGTAGCGAGCGGGGAAGTTATTTTCATGGCAGGCATGCGTAGCACTATATGTCATGCTTTTGATAATGTCTAAATGATTTTGTGGTAGGTCACAGTATTTTTCAAACTTATATAGAGATGTCGCTATTGATAAAGCTGAGGGTTTGTTACAAATGAAGAAAGACAACCCAAGCCTAATGCGCGCACTGCATTATCACTGATTTGTTTGCTCGATAAATTCAACCACACAATCACTTCTAGCTTTATTGGTCCAATCACTGTCGTTGATAAGGTTGTTTTAATTTTCTGTCCAGTTTTCTAATCAAAGTGTCTGTAGTTCTATGAAGTTTTCCATATATTTCTTGCCTTAATGCGTGTTTCCAATCGAGCGGGAATCGAGTAGTTGAAGTTACGTTGGGCTTTTTTTTCCATTTTCCAGTTCTTTAAATTTCTCCTTTTCCTCCATTTTCGTGGCAGCAATGTGACGTTTTAATATGATTGATAAAAATTCATTAAAAGGATGTTGATCGATCTTCTTATGCGTATGGTAGCAATAATTTGGGTAACACTTGTTCTGCCAGGCATTTTTTCAGGAATTTCAGGTGAATTCTGGTAGAGTGCGCTGCTTGTAAAGACTTGGAGAAAGAGGTGACGAAACAGCTCAGCAGTGGGAACAGGAAAGCAAAAGTAAACGTGGCCCTCATGATGAATAACTTGATCACAAAGTATATAAAACGTGATGCTATGTATATAAACGGTTTTTTGCCACAAGGTACGGAAAAAATGAAAAAGCGAGATAGCCAGTACTTTCGGTCCTGTTCGGACCCTTTACTGAGGCAAACTGATTTTACAAAGAACAACATAGTCAAAAGAAGGCTTAGTATACAAACTGACACTACCGAATTAGCCATAAGGGGCGATTTTCACTCTACAGAAAGGAGGAGTCGCCAGAGGCTAGCCACACCTTGAAGGATACCCGCAGTAAAACTAGTGTTCTTCCAGAAAACAGTACTTTTGAAAAAAAACACGGGAGCATATACAATTTAATATCATGAATTTTTTTACACAATTTTCCCCCAAAAATTATTATTAATGAAAAGACGAAAGAAAATATAAATATATATATATATCGAGGCAAGAGGAAGAGGAGAGAGAATATCGAACCAGAGAGAGAGAGAGAGAGAGAGAAAGACAGACAGACAGAGAGAGAGAGAGAAAGAAATAATAACTATATACGTGTGGGACTAATTTTATTAGTTGTTCATTTATTTTGAGGTCCTTCATAAACATCTTACAAATATATGGTCCAAATGTACATTCCCAGACTAAGATTTGGTTGTTTATATTAGTGACTTGTATAATTGCCGATTCCAGTAATTTCTTGAAACATAATCATTAGAACTAGCAATTACCGAGGTATCACCCCAATTAATACAATGAGATTTTTTCACTCAGATGGATAAACAGTGCATTTAAAGACTGGGCTGTTCTAACTGAATACATATGCTGCTTAATCCGAACACATAAATTTTTACTAGACTGACCAACGTAAAACGATATGGCAATCCTTACAAGGAATTTTGTAAATGATGTTGTTATTTGTTACGGGACTATTCTTATTAGCATATCTTTAATGGTATTGTTATAAGAGGACACTACATTAACATTAAACTATTTAAATTGATTTTATGGTTTCAAATCCACGAAAATAAGGTAAGCTAAGTACATTTTTAGGCATTTCTTTTTCATTAATAGCAACATTATAAAACTTTTTGTGAGCTTTTTGATAACATAAATAAATTAAATGAGGTGGGCAGCAGAGATCGTTTCCTATCTTTTTTATGTATTCTATTTCTTGGTCCAGATATTGTGGACTCGTGATACGCAAAGCACGTAGGAACATAGAAGAAAAAATGGAAATTTTAGTATTAAGATGGTGACCAGAATAAAAATGTACATATGTTAAATTATTTTGGTGGGTTTCTATAATACTGAATTTGCATTGGGAAAGATTCTCTATGTATTAAATACATCTAGGAAAGGGATGACATTGTTATTTCAATTTCAACAGTGAATTTTATGGATGGCACTAAGTTATTCAATTTAGACAGTAAATCATTTACATCGATACCACCAGGTAAGACTACTAAGATATCATCGACATATCGGTACCAGTTTAAGGGGGATAATGTGATATTCGGGAGGTGTTGTCTCTCAAAATTCCATATATAAGTTTGAAAGGAGAGGTGATAAAGGGTTACCCATGGCCATACCAAATATTTGTTTGGTAATATTCTCCATTAAAAAATAAATCTGCAATCACAAATACATAACTTAATTTAGGAAATTATGTGACTAACGGACATAAGCAACTCATGCAGTACAAGTTCATTACTTAATATTCTAGCACAGAGTCAATAGGGACTTTTGTCAAACAAAGAACATACATCAAAACTGACAAAAATATCGCTAGGGTTTAGTACAATGTTATTTTAATTTTTCCACAAGATCAAGAGAATTACGGATGTGTGAATTAGATACAGTTCCTAGTAGCGGGGATAACAGTTTAGTAAGATATTTAGATAGTTTATAAGCAATTGATCCTACAGTACTAATAATTGGGCGCATAGGTTTGTTTTCCTTATGAGTTTTGACTAGGCCATATAAATAAGGTAATGAGGGACTTTACAGTTAACTTACACAAAAGTTCTTTTTTATCTTTAAGAATTTGTTTGATATTGATATTAAAGCTTTTTATTACTTGGTCCAACAGATTTTTTGCAAGTTTTTTGTAAGTTTATTTCATCCTCTAGTAAAGTATGCATGCGTGATATGTAGTCAGTTTTGTCAAGAAAACCACTAAACTATTGGATTTATCAGCCTTGGTAATGTGTAAGCTATTATCATTCTTCAATACTTTTAAACTTTTTCTGTAGCGAGCGGGGAAGTTATTTTCATGGTAGGCATGCTTAGCACTACTATGTCATACCTTTGATAATGTCTAAATGATTTTGTGGTAGGTCACAGTATTTTTCAAACTTATATAGAGATGTCGCTATTGATAAAGCTGAGGGTTTGTTACAATGAAGAAAGACACCCAAAGCCTAATGCGCGCACAGCATAATCACTTTATTTGTTGCTCGATAAATTCACCAACACAACTCACTTCTGCATTTTTATTGGGCCCAATCACTGTCGTTTGATAAAGTTGTTAATTTTCTGTTCCATTTTTCTAATCAAAGTGTCTGTAGTTCTATGAAGTTTTCCATATATTTCTGCCTTAATGCGTGTTTCCAATCGAGCGGGAATCGAGTAGTTGAAAGTTAACGTTGGGCTTTTTCCAGTTCTTTAATTTCTCCTTTTCCTCCATTTTCGCGGCAGCAATGGTGACGTTTTAATATGATTGATGAAATTCATTAAAAGGATGTTGATCATATCCTCTTATGCAGTATGGTAGCAATGATTTGGGTAACACTTGTTCCGCCAGGCATTTTTTCAGGAATTTCAGGTGAATTCTGGTAGAGTGCGCTGCTTGTAAAAACTTGGAGAAAGAGGTGACGAAACAGCTCAGCAGTGGAAACAGGAAAGTAAAAGTAAAACGTGGCCCTCATGATGAATAACTGATCACGAAGGATATAAACGTGATGCTATGTATAAATAAAGGTTTTTTGCCACAAAGGAAAAATGAGAAAAAGCGAGATAGCCAAGTACTTTCGGTCCTGTTCGGACCCTTTACTGAGGCAAACTGATTTACAAAGAACAACATAGTCAAAAGAAGGCTTAATATACAAACACTGACCTACCAGATTAGCCATAAGGGCGATTTTCACTCTACAGAAAGGAGGAGTCGCCAGAGGCTAGCCACACCTTGAAGGATACCCGCAGTAAACAAGTGATTTTTCCAGAAAAACAGTACATTTTGAAAAAAACACGGGAGCATATACAGTTTTAATATCATGAATTTTTACACAAATTTTCCTAACAAAAATTATTATTAATGAAAAGACGAAAGAAAATATAAATATATATATATCGAGCAAGAGAAAGAGGGAGAGAGAATATCGAACCAGAGAGAGAGAGAGAGAGAGAGAGAAAGACAGACAGACAGACAGACAGAGAGAGAGAGAGAAAGAAATAATAACTTTATACATGTGGGACTAATTTATTAGTTGTTCATTTATTTTGAGGTCCTTCATAAACATCTTACAAATATATGGGTCCAAATGGTACAATCCCAGACTAAGATTTAGGTTGATTTTATTAGTGATTTGTATAATTGCCGATTTCCAGTAAATTGTTTCTTGAAACCATAATCATTAGATCTAGCAAATTACCGAGGTAAAAAAATCCACCCCAATTTAATTACAATGACATTTTTCACTCAGATGGATAAACAGTGCATTGAAGACAGGGCTGTTCTAACTGAATACATATGCTGCTTAATCCGAACACATAATTTTTATTTTTACTAGACTGACCAACGTAAAACGATGGGCAATCCTTACAAGGAATTTTGTAAATGATGTTGTTATTTGTTACGGGACTATTCTTAATTAGTATATCTTTAATGATATTGTTATAAGAGAACACTACATTAACATTAAACGATTTAAATATTGATTTTATGGTTTCAAATCCACGAAAATAAGGGTAAGCTAAGTACATTTTTAGGCATTTCTTTTCATTAATAGCAACATTATAAAACTTTTTGTGAGCTTTTTGATAACATAAATCAATTAAATGAGGTGGTAGCAGAGATCGTTTCCTATCTTTTCATGTATTCTATTTCTTGGTCCAGATATTGTGGACTCGTGATACGCAAAGCGCATAGGAACATAGAAGAAAAAAATTGAAATTTTAATATTAAGATGGTGGCCAGAATAAAAATGTACATATGTTAATTATTTGTGCCAACGCCTCCTGGACACAAAAACATGCCTGTCACACCCACTCACCGCGGGCCCCAGGTTACCCGCCATCTGTTCTGTCTCCCTCACAAGTACTGCTCCCTCCTACAGGAGTTCCCAAAGGTCTTCAGATCCAAGATCCTCCAGGTGGCAGGGGTTGTGCCCAAGCACAGTGTGTACCACCACATCGACACCAAGGGGCCCCTGACTCTCACAAAATTCTGCCACCTCCCACCTAAGCACATCCAGGAAGCCAAGAAGGCGTTCGCGGAGATGAGCAGATGGGTATCTGTAGGAAGGCCACCAGCACATGGGTATACCCCCTCCACATGGTTAAAAAAGCAGATGGTACATGGACGCCCTGCGGCGACTACCACAGCCTCTACCTCATCACCACGCCCGACAGCTACCCCTGCCAAACATGCAGGATATCACCAGGCCCCTCCAAGGGGCGCAGATCTTCTCGAAGGTGGCCCTCCTAAAATTTTATTTTCAGGTTCCCTCCATCCCGATGACATCCTGAAGACAGCAATCATCGTCTTTTGGGTCTTTTTTGTTCGCCCTCTCAAGTTTCGGCCTGCAGAACGCTGGAGCTACCTTCCGGTGCCTAATGGACAGCATCCTCACCAATTTACCCTTCTGCGTTTGTTATGTAGACAACATTCTTATATTTTACAGATCGCCGGAGGAGCACCTGAACCACATCTGGGCCATCCTCAAGCACCTGCAGGAGAACAGGTTCATCGTCCAGTTACCCTGAAGTGCCAGCCTCCTGCACCACCATCACTGGCCTCTGGTGGGAGGACATTCCCTTCGGTCCCTCCAGGTCAACGCTCCTCTGCGACACCAGCACTGGCTGCCTATGCCCCTTGATCCCAGCCTCCCGGCAGAAGCAGATATTCGATGTGCTACATATCCTCTCACATCCGTCGGCCCGCATGACAACCAGACTCCTGATGGAGAGGTTTGTATGGCATGGCATCAAGAGGGACTCCCAGGAATGGGCCAAGACCTGCATCGCAAGTCAAAGCAGCAAGACAGGAAGTCACACCGAATTGGGAGTAGGCACCTTTCCTCAGCCCAAACGGAGATTCGGGCATATACATGTGGATGTCGTCGGCCCCCTTCCGACGGTGCCAGGTACCTCCTGATGGTGATTGACCAGTCCACCAGGTGGCCAGAAACCACCCCGATGTTGGAAGACACTGCAGAAATCTGCGCCGAAGTCCTCCTCTCCAGCTGGGTCAGCTGCTTTGGAGTGCCAGACAATGTCACAACAGATCGGGGAACCGCTTTCACCTCAGAGCTCTGGACCGCCCTGGCACGCCTGATGGGTGAAGAACACCACACCACCATAGCTTACAATCTTGCTGCAAATGGCATGGTGGAGAGGACCCACCACTTCCTTAAGGCCTCCCTGATGGCACGCTGCACTGGCCCCAACTGGAAGGCACAACTGCCTTGGGTCCTCCTCGGCCTCCGCACTGCCCCAAGAGCCAACAGTGGACCATCACCTACGGAGATGGTCTTCAGAGACACACTGACAGTGCCAGGAGAATTCTTCTTGGTCGACAGCTTAGACGAGGATGTCCCCTTGTCAAGACTCTAGGCAGTCACCCAGAAATTCATTCCTGCTGCAAGACCTTCTCTGACAGAAGAGAGCACTTCTGACCAAAAGCCCTGGATTCCTGCGGACAAGTCTTCATCAGGAATGATTGCCACCCGCCCTCCCTTAACGAGACTTTACCGAGGATCGTTTTGTCATATCCACCGATCAGAGAAGGCATTCCTCATCGCGATCAATGGCTGCGAAGACTGGGTCTCAATAGACCGGCTGAAACCTGCCTTCATTCCTGAGGAAGACAACACCGCAGAGAGCCCACGCAGGACTCTTCCTGAGAATGGAAAACCACCGGAACCCACCAGCACACTCAGACGTCGCCAAGGCCGCCTAAGGATAGCGGTCGAGCCCATCAGATCTCCCACCAGGGGAGGCATCCTGCTGTCGACGTTCCCGGCAAATGGCATCACGGACCCGCAGACTCCTCAGCCCTCCAATAAGATACCGATGACCAATCATCTAACGATTATTGTCATAACCATTGTTCTTGGATGTAAGGACGGCATTTCTGCCGAAATGTCTGTCCTTCCATTGTATATACCTTTTCTTTATATATCCAAAATGCAGAGTAGATTGTGGCCTTTCCGCCAATTTATATATCTCCTAAATAGGTATCCTGTACGCCTAAAAATAGGTGTAAATGTAGCGGGTGCGTTTACAGTACTATTCAGCGCCGCCAATTCCGCGACGCTGTTTCAGCACCAAAACATTTCGCGCCGGTAAAAAAAAAAGCTTCTTTGGAAATCATTCATTAGTTTTATTATTGCATAAACCCAGTTTTACCCTTGTTCCATCGCTCTTATGTCAGTTTAGAAATTGTTGGAGTATTACCATATTTCCTTCTTAAAAAATCATTGAGAGTAATTATTGTGTAAACAAGCTTTTACACTTGTTTCATTGTTATCGTTCTTACTGTTTGTTTAGTTTTTATTAGTTCTATTTATTTCAGACGTCTTGTAAAAATCATAATCCTTTTAGTATTTTTTAGTATTTTGCTAGCCATGAGCCAAACAAATACAGAGAGGACGAGTGAATTCAGTCATGCAGGATATGTTATTGTAGATATATATATATATAGATATATATATATATATATATATATATATAATATTAATATATATATATATATAATATATATATAGATATAGATATAGATATAGATATAGATATATATATATGATTCGATAAAGAATAGTAAGACACAAGCAGGTGTAAAATTTGTTGTTGCCATGAAGACGGGAGGTGTCGAACAAGAATTCACATTAGAAGAAGCAGTCCTTAAGAAAATTAATGAGCATATTCATCCTCCATCGGTAGAAGTTGAAAAAGCAAAACATGTTCGTCAGTGAGCTGAGAATACGCACGAAGCATATGTACTATTATCAACAAATCACTGGAAAATCTGTCTCGAGCTGCAGTTGTCCAGCTACTAAATAGGCAAGCAATGCGTAAAGCTATTCTTCGTCGCAAAAATGGAACGCAGTTAACCATCTCCCCGAAACCCCATCGTATCGGATTATGGCAGCAGAAATGCGGTGGAATATTTGCAAGGTATTGCGCACAATATATTAAACTAAGTTTTTTTGAATTTGTATTTTAGGCGATTTTTAACTGTTTTCATGACGATTTTACAGTTACATGTATTCTTAGAATCAGTGTGTAATTTTTTTTTATGTAAAAGATTTTCATTCAAAGAATAAACAACCATGTTTCATCTTTCTTATTGTTTTAGTACCACCCTACTTTCCTTTTGAAATTATTTTTGTGATTATTACCTAAACTTTTACACTTGTTTCACTACTTTTTAAAGTAATTTTTTTTAGCCTGATATTGCGCTGAAATGTCTTGGCGCTGAATGGTCTCATCTCCAAATGCAGCAGACCCATATACAGTGAAAGTTTCAGAAATGATCTAAGGCAAATAGGAGAGTGGTAAAAAATATGGCAAATACCTTTTAACCTAGATAAATGTAGTGTTACAAATAGGAACAAACACTTATGCCAACTACATGCTGCTTGGAATGACATAAATAGTGTAGAACAAGAAGAGGACCTTGGAGTTATTATTACCAAGGACTTTTTCACTTTTTTTTATTATTGAGGAAAATTTTTTTTATCTAATAAAAACACAACTGCCTGAGTGTTTGCCTCCGGAATGTTTCGAAAATTAATGGTCCATATCTTGTGATAAAAAAAAAGGAAAAAAAGAACGAACCGACTCCAGGTCAGGTTTGGTATGGATGGCTTAGCCTCAGGTGAAGAGGACCTAATGATGTACCAGTCAACAATTCCTAACTTGTTGTACTCCAGTCCTAAAGCTTAATTCCATTGGATACTTTATATTGTATACACAGAACAGTTAAACAAATTTTCATGACTTGTGTTGTAAACATGATACTCAATTTGTCTAGTTTATATTTGACTAACCTGAGTTCAGTTCATGTTTTGGGAAGAATGCTCTTCGTAGCGCTGAAACATACTCGAACTCTATAAAGACTTGGTGAGGTAAACGAATATCCAGTGAAATTATAAAAAAAAAGTATTTGAAAAAATTTACAATATAACAGACGCTATATGTTCCACTTTTCCTACAGTATTTCTGACCAAAATATAACAAACAAACAAATAATGCTAATTATGGTCATTCAGAAAATCAGCCTCCAGTCTTATTTATTTTCTTAAGGTTTAGAATAGATTCCCACGTACCATACTCCTCTTGGTTTAGCGGGATCCTCTTGCCCGCCCCTTACCTTTAAACACTTTTTTCTATGACTTCTTGAATACCCTTTTTAACATGTGAATCAACTTACAGTCACTGGACCGATTTTCACATTTGCCTGTCTTTGGGTGGTTCGAATCAGCTATGGGTTAATTCATTTTTGTTTATTTGTATATAATGATTTAGTAGAGGCAGCAAACACATTTTAGAGGCTACGTTGCATTCATCCTTCCCACATCAACCCCCTTCCCACCACACACACATGGAATTCTTGAAAGTTTCTTAGTTTTGTTAGCCCAAGGTTACCAGGCCTGGTATCTGCCCCAAGCTCACCGGAGTGCATTGCACCTATCAGTTTCCTCATCCTGACCTTTCGGCAAAAATGGCTCTAAATTCGTGCCACCTGTAATTTGTTAAAATATTAGCCTAAACATATTATTTTCAGTTTTGTCTCGTTTCAAATTTGTTTGATTTTAGATTAACCGCCGGTCATTCTCAACGGCCAAGTCGGTATTTCGAATACTAGAATATAAACAAACCACTCAAACCAGCCAAAGTTGGCGAGGAGACACTGCAGACTGTAGTTTATTTGTTCAGAGACCGAAAGACGTGTTTTTTATTACTCTGGACTCACGAAGGCAGAAAGAATGTAGCATGTTGAATTAACGAGAGTAGGTATCCACACTAACATATAACCGCTTTAACATAACTTTTATCTTTGGCAATATCTCTTATAACGGGGGGGAGGGAATTTAAGATAATCGTACACTTTGTAACCAGTTTTTTGAAATTTTTACCTGGTGATAGGTATGGCCACAAGGTTTTCGAAAACCAAGTTGTAACTGCCCTCTAGAGGGTTGCTTGCACGAAATTCAATATGGCCACCACCGATAAAAGATAATAGTATACTTCAGCTTCTATTTACACTAGAACCATGTGTAATACCACTTTTCTAATGTTTTGGAGGGGCAAGGATTCCTTTTCTGATGCCATTTTGCTGTTTCAAGGTCATTTACAGGGTCAAAGGTCAAATTTAAGGGAAAATTGAACACAAATTACACTAAAATGCACTTGAATAGATTTATTCGAAACAAATGACCCTAACATTATTCCTGGAACCAAAGAATTTGTTTAAGATATCTGAATATTTGTAGCATTAGAGTTTGAGATAGATCCTACAGTATATTTAACTGTAAATTTAATCTGACAATATTATATTTTCATTTCAGGTAATTGAGAAATAAAAACTTAAGTGGGGCATTTCATCATGGGTGCAGAAAATCCATTCATTTCAAGGCAAAGTACAGATTGGGAACTTTGTTGTTTGTGTCAGGAGCCAAAAAAAGACTTGCGATGTCTGTATAACAAGGGTCTCATCACAAAGCTATGATACACTCGAAAATTATTTGAGAAACTTTGTTGCAAATGATGTGCCTTCACCTCTCGGTGTGAACCTGGAATGTTTAGATGATGGATCTGGTATTGCCCAAATTTTGCTGAAAAATAAGGCAAAATATCATAATGGATGTCGGTCACTCTTTCGATATAACATGATGGAGCGAGAACTGAACAAGTGAAAACAAGCAGATAATAGAGACTATAGTCAGTCCTAAAAAAACACGTTCAAGTTTTAAAGCAACACTAGGTCGCCATTGCCCACAGTGTGTCTGCTGTGAAAAGTTTGAAGTGGATGGAACTGAACCAATATACCGTGCATGGAGTGCAAACTGTGGAAAAAAATCTTCTCAAATGGGCAACAGAATATAAAAACTAGGTGGTACATACCCGTCTGAATACTGCTATCAATGCTGAATATGCAGAGGCTGCTGATATTCAATATCACCACACATGTTTATACACAACTGAAGATGCTGCCCGGGCTGCAAATCCCACACCAAGAAATACAACAAAGAGCTCTTCTTTGTCAGCATCATATGACCCTTTGGTAATTGCTGTGCTTGTGGCATTTGTGAAGTGCAACCATTCTCCTTATCCTTACAGACCTTACAGACCTTACATCTTGTTCGGGTTGCCCCAGGTCCCTCAGTGTGAGGCATGTCTAATGTCTACCAGAGAGTTGTTAGTGCATCTTCCGGTATATTTTGCATCTTCCAATCTTGGATGATGTGGAATGCAGCTTAGATATTTGTCGAGCTTATTCTTAAACACATCTATGCTCACTCCCCTGATATATATCCTGAATTGCATAAATGATCAGGATTCCCGAAGCGAGGTAGATAACCTCCTTAATGACAACATTCAATTTCAATTTTGCAGACGTATTACGCCAGGTAACATCAGCGATGCCATAAACAGCATACCTAATAATAAATCGCCCGGCTGTGATGGTCTTCCCGCAGAGGCTTTCAAATTCTGCCATCCGATAATTTACATTTTGCTAGCTGCCTTATTCAATGCGTGCATAATTCACCAGTTTCTTCCAGACTCCCTACTCTTAGTTCACTTGATACCATTAATCAAAAACAAGCTAAAGGATGCAGCTGACCCTGGCAACAACCGGCCAATTGCAATCACAACGATCGCATCGAAGATACTTGAGTCGTTTCTTCTTGTGAGACTTCTCTCCTTTCTACACACCACTGACAACCATTCGGGTTTTAAAAGCAAACCACTCAACCGACACCTGCATCAACATACTGAAAGAATTGCTGAACTACTACCTATCATCAGCATCTCCTGTTTTCCTGTGTTTCGGGTAGATGTGAGAAAAGCATTTGACAGAGTAAACTACCTGAAGCTATTCCTGAAGCTGCATAAAAGGGGCACACCCTATATCTAATTGGCATTTTACATTGCTGGTTCTCCACACAGCAATTCTGTGTCAAATGGGGCAACCCGTATTATCGTACACTTCGGCTCCTAAACGGGGCTTCGGCAAGGGGGCATTCTCTCTCCATACCTGTTTAATACGTACACAGATGCCTTGAATGTCAAACTGAACTCACTCCCAATCGGATGCACTGTCAATGAAACAACTATAAACAACCTCTGTTACGCCAACGATATGGTTCTGATTTCCCCATCAGTGCATGGCCTCCAACGACTCATCGACGCTTGCCGCCAATATGCAGAGGAATTTGATATAATCTACAAGGAAACCAAGACCCAGTGCATGTCGCTGCTCCCGAGATCGCTTAAGCATATTGCAGAACCACAAATTTTCCTCGGAAACCATCGGCTGGAATTTGTGCGCGAATTTCCGTATTTGGGTCACATTATTACCGACGACCTAAAAGATACGGCAGACATTGAACAGAGGCGTCGTAAACTATGTGCAACTGGCAACATGATTGCAAGGAGGTTTGCCTTCTGTCACCGAGACGTGAAACTGCTGCTCTTCCGCTCGTACTGCTACAGTATCTATGGGTGTTCCCTCTGGACGAACTATACCCGAGAGACCATGAGACGTATCACTGTTGTGCACAATGACATTCTGAGACGCCTCACAAACACTCCACGCTACCACTCCGCCACAGAGATGTTCTTAGAAAACCACCTGGACAATTTAAAAATCATTGTAAGGCGAACAATGCCCAGCCTGGTAACCTGAGTGAGAACAGCGGCAACTCACTCATACAAAGCATCCTAAGGAGTGAAGCAAGAAGAAGATCTAAATTGTGGGAAAGATGGGAAAATGAGGCCTTTGTCCCCTAAAGGACTTAATCTCTGTATTAGCAAGATGTCATCTGCAGATTTTGTCATTATTATATTTATTGCTGATATTTTATTTTTTCATTATTTCTGTGATTACTATCAAGTTAAAGTTTTTTTTTTTATATACATTCAATTTATGTATTTAGCCCTCTGGACCAGACTACTGTAACCACCTAAGGTCTCTAGTGAAATTTAAGCTATATAATGTGTGCACTAACTGTTATAACTCTCAATGCATTTTTTTTCTCACCAATATTATTACTATTACCAGTATTATGATTACTATCTTTTATGCTACCTCAGCTATTTTGTGGATAAGTGCCGATTACTAATTTTTCCTATCATGTTGACTCATATATCTAGATGTATGTTACTGTGTATTTTGTATGTTCATTGTATATGGCCCTGAACCGAAATAAAGGATATTATTATTATTATTATTATTATTATGGCTCTATCACAGTCCTCCAATTCGACTGGGTGGTATTTATAGTGTGGGGTTCCGGTTGCCAATTGCATCCGCTCCTTAGGAGTCCATCACTCTTCTTACCTATGTGTGCCGTTTATAGGATCACACTCTTCTGCATGAGTCCTGGAGCTACTTCAGCCTCTAGTTTTTCTAGATTCCTTTTCAGGGATCTTGGGATCGTGCCTAGTGCTCATATGATTATGGGTACGATTTCCACTGGCATATCCCATATCCTTCTTATTTCTATTTTCAGATCTTGATACTTATCCAATTTTTCCCTCTCTTTCTCTTCAACTATGGTGTCCCATGGTATTGCGACATCAATGAGTGATACTTTCTTCTTGACCTTGTCAATCAACGTCACGTCTGGTCTGTTTGCACGTATCACCCTATCCGTTCTGATACCATAGTCCCAGAGGATCTTTTGTGCCTGATCGTTTTCTATCACTCCTTCAGGTTTGGTGCTCGTACCACTTATTACTGCAAGGTAGCTGATGTTTCTTGCACAGGCTCCAGTGGAGGGCTTTTGCTACTGAATCATGCCTCTTTTTGTACTGGTTCTGTGCAAGTGCCGGGCATTCACTTGCTATGTGGTTTATGGTTTCACTTTTCGTATTGCACTTCCTACATATGGGAGAGATGTTATTTCCGTCTATCGTACTTTGAACATATCTGGTTCTTAGGGCCTGATCTTGTGCCGCTGTTATCATTCCTTCAGTTTCCTTCTTTAGCTCTCCCCTCTGTAGCCATTGCCAATTGTCATCGCTGGCTAGTTCCTTAGTCTGTCTCATGTATTGTCCGTGCATTGGTTTGTTGTGCCAGTCCTCTGTTCTTTCTGTCTTTCTCCTGTCTCTGTATATTTCTGGGTCTTCGTCTGCTTTTATTAGTCCTTCTTCCCATGCACTCTTTAGCCACTCGTCTTCACTGGTTTTCAGATATTGCCCCAGTGCTCGGTTTTCGATGTTGACGCAGTCCTCTATACTTAGTAGTCCTCTCCCTCCTTCCTTTCGTGTTATGTATAGTCTGTCCGTATTTGCTCTTGGGTGTAGTGCTTTGTGTATTGTCATATGTTTCCTGGTTTTCTGATCTATGCTGCGGAGTTCTGCCTTCGTCCATTCCACTATTCCTGCGCTGTATCTGATTACTGGCACTGCCCATGTGTTTATGGCTTTTATCATATTTCCGGCGTTGAGTTTTGACTTGAGTATCGCCTTGAGTCTATGCATATATTCTTTCCCGATCGTGTCCTTCATCTCTTGGTGTTTTATATCTCCTCCTTCCATTATTCCCATGATTTGTATCCTGTCTCATCTATGTTTTGATGTTGCTCCCATCTGGTAGCTTTATCCCTTCAGTTCTCGTTACTTTGCCTTTTTGTATGTTGACTAAGGCGCATTTTTCTATTCCAAACTCCATCCTGATGTCCCCAGATACAATCCTTATTATTATTATTCTATTATTATTATTCCTCAGATGAGCTGGCAACGCATTGAACAGACGCTGCATTGTCGATGCTGGTGCGTAGTGGATTAATGTCCTGTGTGCTTTCTTATTTTTCCTGGTATAGTTTTGGGCACTATTAATCTACCTACTGCTGCTCTTTCTGATATTTTCAGACTCCATGATGTTTTCGGCAATTCCTTCTATTTGTTCCATGCCTGAAATTACATGTAGCGTTCTCTTCTCCTCTCTAGACTATATAATTTTAAAAATTGTAGTCTTTCCCAGTAGTCGAGATCCTTAACCTCTTCTATTCTAGCTGTAAAGGACCTTTGTACACTCTATTTGTGCATATCCTTTTGTAGTGTGGGTACCATATCATATTGCAATATTCAAGTGGACTATGAGCATACGTTTTTATAAAGCATAATCATGTGTTCAGCTTTTCTTGTTTTGTTGCCAATAGAATTGCTATTTGATCATTGCATAACATGTTCCTATTCAACATCACACCAAGGTCTTTAACTGCTTCCTTATTTGTGACTGTCTCATTATTAGGTCCCCTATATGCATATAGCTTTCCTTCTCTATCTCCATAATTTATTGATTCAAATTTATCAGAGTTAAATACCATCCTATTTACCTCTGCCCAATCATATACTTTGTTAAGATCTCTTTGTAGCACGTTCCTATCTTCATCACAAGTAATTTCTCTACTTATTCTTGTGTCATTGGCAAAACTACTCACTACCGATTCCTTAACATTACTGTCTATGTCTGCAATCATAATAAAAACAGCAATGCAGCTAGCACCATACTTGTTGGCACACTGGATATTACCTTAGCTTCATCCGATTTCTCATCGTTTGCAATAACTATCTATTTTCTGTTGTGTAAAAATTCCTTTAACCATCTTATACTTTGTCCACTATATTAAGTTTTAATAATTTTCTTCACTAATTTATTATGATTTACCTTGTCAAAAGCTTTTGCAAAGTCTAGATAAACCACATCTGTTTCTTTTTCCGTTTTTTTCATATTTTTGTATATGTTCTCACTGTACAAAACCATGTTGTCATATATTAAACAAATTATTTTTTATTAATGTTTCATAATATTTTCCTTCATTACCCTTTCATACACTTTCATAACACTAATACTTTGCCTCTAGTCTTGATCCACTTTTGAAAGTACGGGTAATATATGCTAATTTGTGCTCATCATAAATCTTGCCTGTATCTACACTTTGTCTTAATAATATTGCAAGGGGCTTTGCGATAGAATGAACTACTTTCTTTAACAAAATAGCAGGAACACCATCAGGCCCAGCTGCAGCTCCATTTTTAATTTCATTAATAGCCTGCACAATATCAGCTTCATTAATATCTATGTCTGATAAATATTCACTATTTCATCCCTTATTTCTGTATCATTATTCAATCATTAGGGATAAAATTCTCTCTTATATCTTTCTGCCAATATGATGCATATTTCCTTTTTTTTCATTCGTTAATCTCCCTTCATTCTTAGAGGGCCTATTTCTATTCTTCTTTTATTCATCTTGTTTGCATACGGAGTACAATAGTTTGGGGTTTTTGCTTGATAAATTTTTTTTTTTTTTTTACTAAGGTTTTTTCTTCCAAGTCCTGTTTTTCATTTTCTTTTGATTGTATAATCTTTGTTCTACATTTTCTATCTTACTTTTTAGGTCCATTACTTTTCCATGGCATTTTTTTCTTTTGCAAGACCTTTTTTCCACTTTCTGATTTTCTGGAACAAGATCCTTCTGTCTCTTGGTATGCATGACTGATATTTACTTTTCTTCTTCGGTATATATTTATCCACTATTTTCTCTAATATTTTATGTAATATCTCCGTATTTACCTGTATATCATCACTTACGAAAATGTTATCCCAATCTTTGTTTAATTCTTCATTTATTTCTGACCATTTTATATTTTTACTGTAGAAATTGTATTTTCCATATCCTTCCCACTTTTTCATCTCTTGCTTATCTCTGCTTTCACTTGCTTTGGAATAGACTGTTTTTAATTCTATGACCATTATGTGCTGAAATACTCGCATTATAAACTATTATTTCTTTAACATAATTCAACTCGTTCACAAATACTAGGTCTAAAGTATTTTCCTTTCTTGTTGGCAGGTGATTTATTTGTTGAATGTTGTATTCTAGTAGCATATCTAATAGCTTTTCGAATTGCCTCTTATATTCTGCACTACTATTACTCTCTTTTTTATATGTATAAAATACAACCACAATCTCCTATTTGTTTTTTTCCAATCTATGAAAGGAAAGTTAAAAATCTCCAAATAGGAGAATAGTCCAGTCCTTCTGATTTCTACATATATCATCCAATTTTTATATTATTGTGCCAAACTCTTTAGTATTAGGGGGTCTATATATTACTATGTTCATTAATTTTTCAGCTTCAAATTCTACCGCTATTAGTTCACATTCTGAGTTACTATATTTCTCATATATTTTTCCTTGTTTATGTCTTTTCTTTCCCATATATTGCGGTTCCCCCTTGATTTCTATTTTTTTCTATCTGATCTATAAGTTTGGAACCCTTTATTTGATCATCATACCAGTCTCTTGGGAATACCAGGTTTCACTTATATTCATTATATCTATTTTCTTTTCAATTTGGGTTAGTTCTTCTAAGAACTCTATTTTTCTTTTTGAGTTACTCGTAACTAAACCCTGCGCATTCATCACTATGATGGTTTGCGTGTTTTCTCCTTAATTTAATATGGGTAATAATAAGGATTTTTCCATTTCTCTTTCCTGTACTGGTATGTTGTTCTTTTCTTCATTTCCTGAAATTCTGACATTAAAAAATCCAACTTTTCCAATATATTTGATCTTCCTTCAACATAATTATTCATTTTGTGTCTGAATCTGCAATTTTCTCCGTATCTGCACCATCCCATAGCATCGTAAATACAGTATTTATCTCTTGAGCTGTATCTTGGAGCTGATGCTTGGAAATTCTTTGCTGATACTCCATATCGCAGTGATGGCTTATCTTTTTCCTTCACCTCATGTTCTTTGTTCCTCTCTTTATTTGTTTCTTTTCTATTTTGGATTTTATTATTTAATTGATTTTGATTCATGGCTACAGGATGCATATATTTACATTTTTTTTGAACTTACCATCCTTTTCCTTCTTTTAAGTTTTTGCTTATTTTTGGATGTAGATCTCTGCATTCATCCTTCATAGCTGTCTAGGTATGCACATTTACCATAGATTTCATAGTTGTGACATACCTTGGGATGTTTGTAGTAACATCTTTCACCGAATCTGCAATTCCCTCTTTTCAAAAGGGTGCAGACTTTGTCTTTCTTTTCTATTTTTTCTATCTCTTTTCCATCAGTATGCAGATCTGGGTAAAGCCTCTTCGTGATTTTATTTTGTGTTGTCATGTTGTTTATTTCCTCGTATGTATGCTGCTTGATTGCCTCATATGTATTATTCATGAGTATCTCTGCATCCATACTCTTTGTCTTGGTCTTTGCTTCATTTTTTTTTTCTGTCATTTCAGTTTTGTTTTCTTCTCTTCCATTTTCCTCCTCTTCCTCTTCCTCTTTTTCTTCATCCTCTACTATTTGCACATTAAGTCTTGATTTAATAACATTGTCTATCCATGAGGGAAATGTTGAGCAAATACTCTGGTATCCTTACTCGTATTTTGCATGACTTCAGCACATTGTGGATGCGTGGGAATGTTGCATGCAGAACACATTTCTGATCAGGTTTTGTGGATTGACTATGCATCAAACAAAGATGTCAGCTTGGAACATCCAGAATGATCTGTTGCTGAACAGAAAAAGTTCATAAAATACCTCAAGCCCTTCTCAATCTTGTAAAGGAGGGAACAGTTGCCAAAATCTTCAAGAAGCCAGGTCCAGAGCTTGTCACATTGGACACTGGTGAGATCAAGAACGAAGGTATGGATGCCATACTGGACCAGTCTACAGTGCCAGCCATGGATGCACACTGCTACGCCGCTGTGGGTGCTTGGTTGCATGCAAGGGCAACTGCAAGTGCAAAACGAGCTGGAATTCGCTGTGGGCCACTGTGCAAGTGTGAAGGAGGCTGCTTAAACAATGACATGGCAATCTAATCTGTTCTGTTCTTAGGAAATCGAATCCTATTTTTTGTTTTATCTTTTTACCACTTTAATCAATGTTGACTCTCCTAATCTTTGATTTTTTCAATGTAAAGGTAAATATCACATGCATGTGTTAGTATCAAACATATAATTGGATCGTTTCAGTTTAGGTTCACATTTAATACTATATGCCAGATAATAGGTTTTATTGATAAATAAAATTTCAAGTTGTAATTTATATTGTGGAATTTTGTAATTTGCATCCACTGAAATAACAACTGTAATTTATGAAACTAAAGTAATGGAAATAATTTTGATGAACCAGAACACAGTTATATCAATCCCACAAGAGTATCTTTAAGCTGGTATCTTAACATAACCATGGATTATTTACTGCTACACCTTCTATATTTTTGTAAGGCCAATTTCAACACTTCAATCAAATTCCTAGTAAACAGGGACAACAACGAGTGAAAGAATGGACAGATGTCTAACACATGGGCCCAGAACCCAGCTTCATCTGTCTATGTATATCTATTCAAGTGCATTTTAGTGTAATTTGTGTTCAATTTTCCTTTAGATTTGACTTTTGACACTGTAAATGACATTGAAACAGCAAAATAGCAATAGAAATGGAATCCTTGCCCCCCAAAAACATTAGGATAGTGGTTTTACACGATTCTAGTGTAAATAGGAGCTGAAGTACACTATTATCTTTTATCGGTGGCGGCCATATTGAATTTCGTGCAAGCAGGCCTCTAGAGGGCAGTCGCAACTTGCTTGCGATGGTTTTTGAAAACCTTGTGTCCATACCTATCACCATGCAAAAATTCAAAAATTAGTGACAAAGCGCACGAGTCTTCATAATTTTTGATATATTCCTGTCCCGCTATTAGCATTAAGCTTGCACTTTATGTTTGGATCGATGCATCTCATAATAGATAGTTCCCTTTAAAAAAGTTCATCCTTGCCTGTCATTATCAGATTGGCCTCTCCTAATCAAATCTTCTTTAGTCAGACAGAGAGATAACAAATTTAATATCTCACCGAGTCAGGTTATCAGCTAGCCATAAGTTTACCTACCTGCGACCCTGTTCATCCCTACATTAGTCTCTTGGCGCACTATACCCTTCCCAAAAAATAATTCTTTGTGAAAGAATTTGTAAAATCACATGTGAGTTTATTCCTCTAGTAATTTGAATTTATATTTTGAAATTGATCTTTGTTTTTGACAGGCATTGCTCTCTAACTTAATATGACCAATAATATGTACGTTGCATGTCGGATGTCGCAGTCGCTCATTAGCTGGTGTATCTCTGTTCTTGAAGAAGGCAGTGAAGCCGGCTAGACAGTAAACAGCGGAGGCTAAATAAACCTTCCCTCCGAAGAAATGTCCTTAGAGTGAACAAGAGGGAGATTTAAAAGGCATTTAACTTCCCTTCCTTGCATATGACTATAGCTTCACCACAAGTTGTTTTACATAGCTATTCGTTTTCACTTGTTTCTTTTATATACGATCCTGATCACGTCGGAACAAATTCTCTGGAGTAAAATTTCCTCCAGTTACATGTATTTTCTTAAAAATATTATAAACCTTATTCTTATAGCGTATACGACAGATATGGTAGGCGTTAACGCCTTTTTTTCTTTTTATTGT
This sequence comes from Macrobrachium nipponense, assembly GCF_015104395.2. Lineage (NCBI taxonomy): Eukaryota > Metazoa > Arthropoda > Malacostraca > Decapoda > Palaemonidae > Macrobrachium > Macrobrachium nipponense. The sequence goes on along the minus strand of NC_087221.1, from coordinate 7,160,598 downwards.
CATCAAGGTAATAACTGTCTACCACCTCATCATCTAACTTAGGTGTCATATTATTTGTATCTGCTGATACCATACTTTTCATTTTTTCGTAATTTTATGCAAGAATATTTTGGTCAGTTCCACTTGAAGAAATTTTTTTTTTAAGGTTTGCAGCAAAGCCGAGTCATCTTTTCTGACATAAATACGATCTTTTGAACGAGGAAAGGCTTCCTTGTTCAGCAGCACATAACCATTTTTCTCCCTGAAATCTATGGAACTCCGGTCGACGTAACGGGACAGTTCTCAGCACATCTTTCTCGCGTCCTTGGATATCGAGTGACAGAAATTCGACAGTGGAGACGTAACTACCTAAAAATACGGCCCTTACTCTGTATCTAGTATTTTCCAAATTTCCACTCGAAACCTTACCATTGGGGTAGATCTACGGTACTTATCTGCGGCGGCCTAGACTATTGCAGGTTGCGGTTTTTTCTATGCAGTTTTACCTACTGAACAAGAATTTTAAGTAATATTTATTCGGACGACTGTAATTAACCCCCCAGGGGCCAGTACTAAACGGCGAAATACATTGGACGGCCCCCAATCCCTAGTGGATGTCGTATCCGTGGTTACGTTCCTTGCAGTCCGTGCGGACTGCTTCTGTAGAAATACCGACGGGTACAACGGCTATTTATACAACGAGGACTGTTATAACACCACCGGTTTTACCTCTACATCGTGTGAAGTACCACGTATTAGCCCTATGTCAGTAGTAGAGAAGGAGTTGATTGTGGAACTCGTTCAGGGGGAGGTGTTACATGTCAGGAAAACTGACAGGCGACTACCTATTTGCAGTAAAGCGACAGACATGGGCCAGGGTGACTAGGAAGTACAATGCCCATGAACTGGTGCCAAAGCGGACAGTGACCCATAGGTCAAGACTGCTTGGGAACGTCTAAAAATCAAGTAAGTTTTGATTTTCTTGGTACTTGTTCATTGAAATTCATTTAGCCTTCTGTTTCAATGTACCTTTTCAATTTAGGCTTAGACTAGTAGACAAGAACACAAGCACCTCCAGATTATAGCCTATAAGGCATGTTTTTTATGTGTGTGTGTGTGTGTGTCTGGGAGAGCTCTAGGAGAATTTGGCAAAAGCATACTGTCCTCCAAATTAGCAGTAGAAATGGGTTTTTTTCAGTGGTTTCAATGTACATTTTCGATTTAGGCTTAGGCTAGTTTTAGACAAGTTCAGATGTTTCTGGCTCGACATCAACATTCAGCTCGTGAGCGATTCACTGGTATACCAAGGAATTCCCCCACTTTCTTTTCCTCCCAGCTGGAAAAATGCCATTAGAGAGATATGTATTGGGGAGCCCCTATTATCTGTGCTTGTTTTTCAAGTGAAAGAAGTTTGACTCATCCGGTTCGATTAGCAGTCCAGGCCATCTGTGAGTTTGTTCCAGACAATATGTGTTGGACGGGAACTCTCCATCCAGGGCGCCTGCCTTCACGAAGAATCCAGGAGGGTCATTAGGGGAAACAACTGAGTGGACAAGCTGATCCAGTCTTACCTGCTTATTGATCCACCCTCTGAAAAAGTACTTTAACACGTCCTCCTGACACCGGAGATGGACACCAGTCATGAGTCATCGGTGGTGAGAGCAACACTGCGAGACCTCTACTCTTCTTTCGAGGTAAACAAAAGTACTTTTTCGGAGGGTGGATCATCAACCAGGCAAGACTGGATCAAATAGTCCACTCGGTTGCTTCCCCTAGTGAAAAGTGTTTCCAAAAAAGTATGTACGAAAATCCAAGAAAAGTATGTACGAAAAGCCAAGTGTCTCCCTTCAAATGTTCGTGATACCTCAAGTATTGAAGTATTGGTTTACCTAAGTTGTATGGTAGCAATGAGGAGGAATGTTGAGCACTGAATCGACGATCGTCACTCTGCAGGGGACCTCAGATTTAGTTTAAAAGTTCTGTCATGAAATGTTCTCTCTGAACCAAATCCTACGAATGAAGGAAAGTTAACTAATTAAGCTTGTTAATGCTTGGCTGCTTTATGAATGGTACAAAATTTAATGCTTAGTAATTGCTGTATTTTTAAACTACCACCTTCGCTGTTTGATAAAGAGCCTGCTCGTTGGAATTCCTTCCTTTTTCCTTCGTGGAGCAGTAAATACAGAGGCAAAGCTCCTCTATGGAAGGAGGGAACTGCACAGGACGGTTTGGTATTTTGGAGGTGATAAACATCTCATTCGGATCGGGAGACAGCTATTCTACTTCTATCCCCCACCCCTTTGTTTATATATATAAGATATATGTAATATGTTAATAAATGTAACGTGTATATATATATATATATATATATATATATATATTATATATATATATATATATATATATATATATATATAGTATATATATATATATATATATATATATATATATTATATATAATCACTTACGCAATTGTTTCGTGCATTAATACAATTACTACAGCAGTCCAGCCGGCTTTGCAGCTAAGCCCGTCTACTGATTACCTCACGACCATTCCTTGAAGCTGATTGGTTGGAAATAGTTTAGAAAAGTTCTTTAATCTGTGGTTCTTTTCATCTTAATCTATTTTGCAATGGTTGTTTTGCCGAACTAGAATACGTTGTGCTGATTATAATATAATCCAAGAGGAGGTGAAAGAAAATTCTGTACAGCTGTGAAGTTCATTCGCGCCCGGCAGCCCAGGAACTTGGGAACGTGAGGTCTTTTAAGTACAAAGACAGTCTTTTACAAGGATGTAAATAAAACTATAAATGCATTGAAGCGCGGAAAAAAATGGACTACTAAAATATTTGGCGTGTGTTATACATTCCAGTACTGAATTAGTTATGCGATTCTCTTTTAATGTTACAAAAAATATGTGAAGAGGTTAGCGAAGAGATGGTAAAGATCA
>NC_087221.1:7128958-7157169 GCF_015104395.2 Macrobrachium nipponense | reverse complement strand
GTTGACAGGTCTATTAATGTCTCAGTCCCCACTGGCTTGGGTATCAGGAAAATCCGCTGTAAAACCCCTTTGACGGCATGGACACTTGTTCCACAGCCCCTTTTTCCATCATCTTCTTCACTTCCTCTTGCAGAATAAAAGCCTTCCGAGGTTCTTGAGCATAAGCGAGGTGAAGCAATGGCTGTTCTGTCAGGGGTGGGGATACTTCGAACGGAATCAAATACCCGACACTTGAGAACCTCCACCACCCACTGCTCTGCTAACCCAGTTCCTGCCACACCTTCCAGTGATTTGCCAGGCAACCCCCCGCTGGTGTGGCCGATGATGAGAGGCGCCTTTCCTATCGTCTCGAGCCCCTTCCTCTTCCCCTAATCCCCTTCTTCTGTTATTTCTATTGTGAAAGGGCCAAGAAGGTCAATTTCTTTCGGGGGAAGAGGGCCTTGTTGCCCTAATTAGGGATATTATGCCTCACTGGCTTCTTCTGAGGTATTTGTTGTTGCCTTACTTCCATAGGATTAGCCTGACTGCTAAATGTTTTCCTGACTGCCTGCTGTACCAACCTATTGTTAAGTGTCCATTCTTCTCCTATCTATGGCCTCTGGTAACAGCAATTGCGACTAAGATATTCCCATTCCTCACTGCTAGCAGGGAATCCAAATCAACATTGCAAACTTAGCCTGGCCAAAGCTGAATACCCTCCATCATTAAAATGAAGTTATGTTAAAACAAAGTTTAATGTATACTTACCTGGCAGGTATATATATAGCTATATTCTCTGTTCCACCTGGCAGAAATTTCAAACTCGCGGCAAACGCTAGTAACCTATTAGTAGTTCAGGCAACCACCACCCCGTTACCGTGGCGCTAGGAACCGTTCCCAATTGGGCCAGATTTTCTCTGAACCCTGTCTCCTGAGGGGAGGAGGGTGGGAATTAAATTATATATTACCTGCCAGGTAAAAAAAAAAAAAAAAAAAAAAAAAACAAAAAAAAAATGTATACAGTAAACTTTTTTGTTTTAACCATAAAAATTCATTTTAATGTATGACACTTACCTGGCAGGTATATATATAGCTGATTGACACATTTGGAGGTGGGTCAAAGACAGCAACATTATTAGAGTATAAAAATATTATTAAAATATTATTAAAACTCTAGGTTCCTTACCTGCTAAGGTAGCTGACTTCATAGGTCCTGCCTCTAAGCCTGCTTAAACCTTAGGAGCTCTCAACAAGGAAGTGTCTGTATGTTTGAAGAAGCTAAGATGGAACTGACAACTGGACGTGACCAATGTGTTGACAGAACCGTACAGCCTCTTATGCCACGGCATTCAAGCTAGTAATAGATCATTTACCTGAACTACACACACACCATCACAAGATAATACTAACAAGACTGATAAAAGTACCGAACACTTTTCTCGACGTACCCGAAAAACCAAAAACACACCATCACCTAATAAAATCAACTAGCTTAAAAGAAGGTTATGGGGTAGTAACTCCTTTGCCCAATACTGTACCAGAGGAAACACGTATGGACCTAGCGTCTGACAATTATCAAAGGTTGTCGAACATCCCTAAGATAAGAGACGCAAATATTGAATTAGTTCTCCAATATGTGGATTCAATAATTTCCTTGAGGGCTAAATTCTTTTTAAAAGCTAATGAAGTCGCAACTGCCCTGACTTCATGAGCCTTCACTTTCAAAATACCAAAGCTCTGCTCTTGACACAGCATATGAGTTCTTCTCAATCAACTTTCTCATGAAGAAGGCTAGAGCGTTCTTTGTCATGGGTTTACTGGGGTCTTTAACTGAACACCACAGAGCATCAGAATTCCCTCTGATATCTCTTGTTCTTTCCATATAAAAACGCAATGCTCTCACTGGGCAGAGAACTCTTTCTTGCTCGTGACCCACTAACTCAGACAGACCCCAAAACTTCAAAGGATCTTGGCCAAGGATTAGCTGGATTCTCATTCTGGCCAAGAAACCTTCTTGGAATGAACACACTGCGTTGCCATGTCTCCATCCCACCTTCTTCGCATATGGCCATGAACGTCACTAGCCTTTCTTTAGCGGTTGCCAAAGCTACTTAAAAAGATTAGTTTTCTTAATCAAACATCTCTCAGAGAGGATTTCTCTAAAGGCTCGAATTTGCTAGAGGTTAAATACTTCAAGACAACATCGAGGTTCCAAGCAGGCGGCCTGCATTGGGTTGTTTCTTGGTACCAAATGACTAATCAGATCTCTAAGGTCTAAGTTATTCGAGATGTCTAGATCTGTGTCAAACACTGAGGTTAGCATACTTTTATAACCTTTGATTGTCGAAACTGACAAACCCAATTCCTTCCTCAAGTATAAGAAGGAAATCTGCGATTTGGGTCACAGAGGTACTGGATGAAGACACTTTCCTGTTCTTACACCACTTCCGGAAATTCTCCCACTTCGATGATATACTGTGATGTGGAGGTTCTTCTGGCTCTAGCCACTGCACTGGCCACCTCTCTAGAATATCCCCTCGCTCTGACAAGACTTTCGTTAGTCTGAACGCAGTCAGACCAGAGCGAGGGTATTCTTGTGAAACCTGTCGAAGTGGGGTTGTCTGAGTAAATCTACTCTTAGAGGAAGAGTCCTTGGCGTATCTATTGTCCATTCCAGTACCTCTGTGAACCAACTTTTGGGCCGGCCAAAACGGGCTATTAAGGTCATCCTCGTTCCTTGGCTCTCCCTGAACTTCTTCATAACTTTCCCCTTAGTACCTTGAACGGAGGAAAGCGTACACATCTAAGTTTGTCCAATCCATCAGGAATGCGTCGACCGCCACTGCTTCCTGATCTGGAACCGGAGAGCAATAGGTTGGTAACCTTTTTGTTCTGGCTGTCGCAAACAGATCTCTTCTGCTCAACAGGTCCGCACTCACATTTTTCTCCTGTCCTTGTATAAAACCGGTGAGCAGCACGATGCTTTCCTCTTCCGCCAAAAAGCAGAACTTCCTTTGCCATGCTCGTAAAGGGGAAAAGAATGAGTCCCTCCTGTTTGCGGATGTATGCCAGAGCCGTGGTGTTGTCCGAGTTGATCTGCACTGTCTTGTCTCGAATCAAACTCTCTGAAGTGCTTCAAGGCCAAGAAAATTGCCATCAGTTCCTTCCTGTTTATGTGCCAACTTGTTTCTTTCTTGCTCCAAAGTCCCGACACCTCTTGAGGGCCTAATGTCGCTCCCCAACCCGCGTCCGACGCGTCGGAATACAAGATGAGGTCTGGGCTCTTCTGCTGAAGCGACATCCTCTTGCTAACCTGCCTGGAGTTAGCCACTTTAATTCCTCCTTCACTTCGGCAGGAATTAGAAACTGGAAGGAATCCGGTTGCAATTTTCTTGGCCAAGAAGCCTTCAGGAAAAAGAAATACTGTAGAGGTCTCATGTGCAGTCTTCCTAAAGAAATGAACCTCTCTAGCGAAGAGAGTGTGCCCAGTAGACTCATCCACTCTCTTGCTGAGCATCGGTCTTTCTTTAGAAAGTCCTGCACCTTCTGAATGCATAGGGCTTGCCTTTCGGGGACGGAAAAGCCCGAAAACGTCACTGACGATATCTGAATCCCCAAATAAACTTATCTGTTGTTGGGATTCAATTGCGACTTTCCCATGTTTAACCACAAGACTAGTCTTTTGCTAAGTTCAATGTTTTGATTCAAGTCCTCCAGACATTGACTTCTTGATTGGGATCTTATCAACCAGTCGTCCAGATAAAAAAGACACTCTGATCCCTCTTAAGTGCAACCATCTCGCCACATTGGACATCATCCTCGTGAAACACTTGGGGGGCTGTGCAAAGGCCGAAGCACAGGGCCTTGAACTGAAAGACCCTGTCCTGAATCACAAACCTTAAATACTTCCTGCTTCCTGGATGAATCGGAATATGAAAGTATGCGTCTTGTAAGTCCAGGGTCACCATCCAGTCCCCTGGACGTACCGCTGCCAGTACTGATCGTTTGTCTCCATAGTGAACTTGGTCTTTTCTACGAAAAGATTCAGTTGACTTACATCCAGAACTGGCCGGGCCTCCAACCTCCCGAGGACTTTGCAACCAGGAACAACCGGTTGTAAAATCCCGGAGATTCGTGATCCAGAACAGGTTCTATGGCTCCTTTCTCTAGCATGGAAGCTACTTGCTCCCACAGAGCCGCTTTCTTCACTAAATCGTTGTAATTTGCCCCGAGGGCTCTCGGAGATGTTGCGAGAGGAGTCTCTTCAAGAAAGGAATCTTGATCCCTTCCCGAGCTACGTTGACAGCCAGGATCTGCCTTCATGTTCTGCCAAACTTCCCAAAAACCTTGAAGTCTGGCTCCCACTGTCGTCTGGAGGACTGATATCTCATTCTTTAGAGGTGGTCTTGGCTCCTCTTTTAGTGGGTACTCTCTTACCCCTAAAGGCGGGTCGAGCGAATGTTCTGCCTCGAAAGGGCTGTTGCGAAGGCCTAGTCTCCTTTGGAGTTTTCTTAACCAACTTGGATGGTAAGAACTTCTTAACTGAAGACGAGAGAAGATCTTGAGTGGCCTTCTGAGAAAGGGAGAGAGCTATATCCCTAATCACCTCTGAAGGAAACAGCTGTTCGAAAGGGGAGAGAGAACAGCAACTCCGATTTCTGAGAGTTTGAAACCCCTTTTGAAGCGAAAGAACACAACAGCGATCTCTTCTTTAGTACTCCTGCTGTGAACAAAGAAGCCAGTTCATTCGTTCCGTCTCTCAGAGCCTTGTCCATGCAGGACATAATGCTCTTAGCTGCTTCTATATCCTGCGAATCTTCTTCTTCTAGGGAGGTTTTTTTGCCAGTGCTCCCAAAGACCAATCTAGGAAATTGAAGACTTCGAAAGTCCTAAAAATCCAAAAATTTAAAAAGATGGTCAAACTCGGACAAAGTCCACCAGACCTTAGCAGACTGTAACGCCTGTCTGCGTGAGCTGTCTACTATACTGGAGAAGTCCCCCTGGGAGGAGGCAGGTACTCCCAGGCTAGACTTTCTCCAGTAGCGTACCATACTCCTGACTTCGATGCTAACTTAGCTGGTGGAAAAGCAAAAGAGTATTTTCCCGCTTCTTTCTTATCCTTCATCCAGTCATTCACACGTTGAAGGGCCTTCTTCGCCGAAATTGACAGAGTCATCTTAAGGAAAGAGGACTTCTTTGGAGTCCTAGTCTTGGAAAACTGCGATAAGGGAGATAAAGGAGCGGTCGGTTTGAATTCCCCCTCAAAAATAGAAAGAAGACGTGAAGTCAGAATCTTGTAATCTGAAGAAGGTTCCGTATTCTTTTCCTCAACTAATTTCCAAATGCCTCTTCTGACTGCAAAGAAATGTCTTGCAAATCACTGTCGTGTTGATGCTTCGCTGACGGAATAACGTCCTGCCGCCTGCGTCCTGCGGCTACGAAGAATCGGCTCCGGCGCCTTCTCGATGTCCTGCCGCCTGCGTCCTGCGTCCATCGTAGACACATCTGCTTCCTGCCGCCTGCGTCTTGCGTCCACAATTGATCAAGAGTCCTGACGTTTGCGTCCTGCTTCTTCCGAAAACCATTTTTTTTCGTCTTCTCCTGCGTTCTGCGTCCTGAATAACCAAGCGATCGCCTGTCCTCATAGCGCCAGTGCATCTGCGTCCTCGGCGAACGCGTCCTTGTCTTCCTTCTTAGAAGACTTAACGGGAAGGAAATCGTCCTTCCGCCTCGAAGATGCCTGCACAGGCGCATCCCAAGACTTCACAAGAACTGCCAGCTTAGACTGCATTTCCCTTAAGAAAACCCTTCGTACTATCTTCCTGAATGGCAGAGGACGAAGGAGGAGGATTACGAGCGGGACTGCGACGTAACGGAGAGCGATCTTGTACTCTACCCAACGGAGAGAGACGAGGGGAAGAACAAACAAGAAGATGGAGGAGAGTTTCTCATCGAAATCCAAGGACGAGAAGGCCGTACTAAGTCCTCTTTAGCACGAAAGATCCTCTCCTCTTGATCGGAACTGCGTCCCCGTCTTCCGAGGAGGACAACACCTCAGGACTACTCAAAGCCTCACGATCTTGAGCATGTCTCTCAAAAGCGGTCGATGTCCTGAAAGTCCTCTTGAGGGGGCGAGATACAACTGCATACCGACGCTTCCCGCTCAGAAGTCGAACCATCCGAGGACGCACACTTCCCAGTTATGCCTTTTCTGCGGCGAACTGCAACAGCCTGGGAACTTGCAACAGGACTGTTCGAAGGGACGCCTGACCGCGACAAAACCTCTCTCGCCTCCCTTCGACTGTCGACATGCCTTCTCCCTTGGGTCTGGGAGCTTGACAGAGGTCTAGGTCTAGGAGCACGAGAGAGACGATCAGACGCCCCCTCCACTACACTTTCACTGACATCAAAAGCACTAACTTTATCCGTAAGTCGCTATATCTAGTCGCCCATGGACGCAAGGGCAGCGAACACCTTCACAATCTGTGTATCGTTCGCCTCCTCCGATACAGCAGCGGGCGCAGGAGATACCTGGGAGGAAGGAACTACCAATTCTACGTTAGGAGGAGCTGGAGAGGAAATACATTCACTCCTTTTGTTAGAAGAATTCGACTTCTCACTACGAGAAACAGATCTCCTTACACGATCTTTCTCAAGCCTTTCAACATATTTCATAAATATCTTCCATTCCTTCTCTGATAAATTCTCACATTCAAAACACCTATTCTCCCAAGTACACACATTCTCTCTACACTTCTTACAAATGGTATGAGGGTCGACCGAAGCTTTCGGCAACCTACCTTACACCCCTCTTTTACACAAACTCTAAACATACTTCCAGTATCAGACATCTTTAAAGAACAATCCAAAGCGAATGCCAAGCTAACGTTTCCGAGTACAATACCAAATATCCATGAAAAGTCAGCAACGAGAATGAAAATCCTAGCAGGGAACCACCAACAATGTGTCCGGTTCGGCTGGCAGAGAAAATCTGGCCAATTGGGAACAGTTCCTAGCGCTAGCGCCACGGTAACGGGGTGGTGGTTGCCTGAACTACTAATAGGTTACTAGCGTTTGCCGCGAGTTTTGAAAAAGTTCTGCCAGGGGTGGAAGAGAATATAGCTATATTATTACCTGAAGTAAGTCATACATTAAAAGGATATTTACCCAAACATTGGCCCTTGAATTTGTCAAGTACGCAATTGCTTTGGCACCTGATTGTAGCAATCTAATGAACATTGATTCTTCCACTGCCTTCCTCGTCACTTCTGAGGATGCAATCTTTGCAACTGCTGTCGACCAAAGACCCAACCAAGAAGCAGTCTGAAAGACAGAAGAAGCTGTCACTTCTAATGTAGCAGCCTCTTGGCAGTCATCGAAGGGCATTCCATTTTCACTTGATCTAAGGTTAATCCAGGCCTTAACCTTACCACATTTGTGTTAATTTGTCTAGCCAGTAAAGGAACCGTCGGTGTCATATAATATTTTTATGTTTCATCATTGGAGGGGGGATAAACTTAAATCGATCTATTCGATCTTAAGGAATTATCCCTTCCCGCAATCCGTGCGTTTTACGTGTTGTAAAACGGACTCTGCATGATTTGAATAAGGCAATTCATACGACACCTTGGTATCCTTTTTTGCACCAAACGCCATGTCAATCCCCAGAGGAAGCATGCTGGCAGGTGTTTCCGTTCTCTCCGAAAGGTTATGAATTGACGAATCAAAATCAATCACCTCTAGGCATACGATGCAGGAAACTCTTGGTTCTCTCCTCCTCCGGTTCTAGCGTACTGTGCTCTGCCACGGGAGACACTATCTCACTCCTATCCCCTGACAACCGTCTGGGTGCTTCGTGGCCGTCTGCACCTACGGCCACGGCTTCTTTGATCTCCGCTGACCGCCGATGGCTCGATCCCGAACAGTCAGCAGGGGTGAACAAAGACCTGTCACTGCTTCTCTGCTTGCGGATCTAGAGCGAGAATTTCGCCTATATCTCATAACCGAGTTCACTTCCTCTTCATGACGATTAGTATCATCTCCAACGACCGTCGGAGAATTAGGCCTTGATCGTCCATTTAGGTGAACAACGCCTTCCACAACGTATCAGACAAGGTTGCCAACTTGCTATTTTCGTCGGACCCCTTAATAGGAGCCTTATCATCTTTCCTCCGTATTTTAAACGGTCTTACAGGCGAAACTGGTATCTGTGCTCTATCCTTTGCTGCACTTTTTTTGCCAACGACACTCTAGATTTTCTTTGACTCTTTATAGTCTCTACTGGCAAAACTCCGTGTCAGCCGTTATTCCATCGGCCGCCGACTCACTCGCTCGTTCGGACTCTTGTAAGCGACTTCGTCCACTAGCTTTGAGCTTACCAGCCACTGACTTCCTGCCTTTCTTGCTGACTGGGATATGTGACGTCCTGGCCCAAAGAGAAGAAGAATTCACTCTTCTCCTGGCGCCCGCCCCGAAACAGTTGCAAAAAAAAATCCAGTATCCTCCAATGCTTGACTGGTACACGCTGTGATGTCATCTAACTTAGTGACGACGCTGAGTTAGAAGGATACGGATACCATGTCGGTGTGTGACGTCGGTTGTGATGTCACCAATCTTGTAGGTAGAGATTGGGCTGCTGCTGCTAGCATCCCTCCGTTTGCAGCAAAACCACCCCCAACGTTCTGCATCGCCATAACCAAAGAAGTTGTTGGCGTAGCCGCGACATTATTTCCCATAAAGTGCAAACCCAGGGGAATGAGGAATATTCAGCGCTGCCGGATTCTGCTGGAACCGTGACGCCATATAATGCGACAGCAAACCTTCCAAGGTTGGTATGCCTGGAAGGCCTAGCGCCACCCATGTACCCTCCATCCTGTTTGAATCGGGAGCTGGCACCTGGAACAAAGATGGTGATGCTCCCCCCCATCGCTGCTGGGAACAAAGGAGCGTAAATATTATGCATCAAATTACCCCAAACCCCTCCTGGTTTTCCCGAAAACGAACCACTGGAGAAACTGAAGGGGTAGGGACCAAATCAACAGGCCGGTGGCGAAACATATGGAGCAGTCTGGGTGTATTGCCGATACAAAAGAAGCCGACGACGCTTGGTCACCCAAAGATGGCGTCGACTCCTTTCTTTTGTACTGGCCTTTGTCATAAAACTTCCTCCACTGTTCCACCGACCAACCACGACAAACAGAACATAGATTAGTAATTGTACATACATTTTCCCTGCACCTACTACACGTTGGATGAGGATCCGTCGACACCGAAGTTAGGAATCTTGAACAAGGAAAGCCACTGACTCCAGGGCATTTCCTTGTCTCGTCTTCGAAATGGAAGAAGATCCTGACGGCGATGCAAAACACTCCATCTCTCCACTTACACACTCTTACAGCTCATACCACACTGAGCACACTCAGACAAAGAGAATTAATAAGAAAAATGAAATTGAAAATGGATAAAAAACAGGCAAACTAAAACCGGCTTTAAACAGATAAGACAGAGAACACGTCCTATCTTAAAGGCGGTAGAAAGATAACTCGCAGGTCGGTCACACGACGCCGAGGGCATTCTGGGTAACATCATGCCCCATGACCTGGTATAAATGCCAATAGTCCCTGGATCACACAAGTTTAATTTAATTCTACCGGTTTCCAGCTTGGCGCAAGTAAATCCTAATGTTAAGACCGAAGGTTTGTTTCGTATATGAATAAATACAAATTAGTTACAAATTTGTCATTTTTAAGTCAAAGGCTTCCAACCAGAGGTCGAGAGTCACAGCTCATCATTGGTATAAAAATGTCCTTCAGCAGAGGCGTCCTCTTACCATACTCAACCCTGCAAATCCCCCACATAAAGTCCCAAGCACCCTTTCATCAGGAGCAAGAACTCTCTCCAAGTCAGAGGTAATGAAAGAAGCAAAGACCAAAAATTTTTTCCTTTATGCCAATCCCTCTTGATACTTATTTGCCTGCAGGGAAAGGGGGAAGCCTGGAAAGGCATCTAAGCCTACATTGGGAGATGGAAATCCTGCAACATGGTTATCTCCTTCCCAGTAACAACCAAACATATACCTTTATGCAAAACTGAGTAGTACTGTACTCTTGGTCAGTATGGGAAATTTTCGGCAGAAGACAAGAAAAAGGAAGAGTACAGCTAACACTCCTTCCACTCCCCCAAAATAAACCGCTTCTACATCTGTAGTTTTAATAATCTGCAACACATGACTAAGTCTGGTCAGAGCTAAAAATTCATAGCCCCAGGTAAGGTGAAAAGAGATGTAGAGCAAATTTTTACAGGATTTGCCAGTGTTTTACTGCTAGCTTTTGGATTCTGCACTGGACACCAGTTACACGAAGTACAGAATCTTGTGATGGGTTTAAAAAAAACTGTGTGTGTAATATAGACCCATTAATCATAAGGCCCACATTTACACACTTGAATGTCCCTAAACCCATAGTCATTTGCATACCATCCAGAAGGGGAATTGTTCATACATGTGCTACCTAGAATCATCAGTAGAACCAACCACCCTTTTTTCTGTTTGTGTAGTTTAGAATGCAAAACAGCTAATATATGACTGATAAGTTTGTGTGAAAAAATTAGATTTTTTCTCAAAAATAAACTACATTGTGACCTCTTTATTCTTATTAGCCTGACTTTTTTATGTTCATATAATGCCTGAATTGCAATTTCAGTATAAACCTAATTCACATATGGTAGAAGAGAGAGACAGAAGATGAGGACTCCCCCACTTCTCCCGTCATGTAAAATTTTTCCTGCATGCTGTTAGTCTTGAATGCAAGTGAGTACATCTGCCCACAAGGGCATGCAACAAATGCTAAAGAAAGTGTAAAATGTGAGGACTAGCAAGGAAGATTACTGACTGAAAAACAAAGAACAGTGCTAAAATATCTTCCTTCTCAGAAACACAACAGTGCTCCTCTATGTTGGATGCAGTAAACCATGTAAATGCATATCCTAGGTGTCCACAGATTACCAGGCTAGCTATCCTTCTCAGCTTTTTACTGTAATGTAAGGGAGTTGTTGCAGATTCATCTTGAAAGCTTTATGTTAATAATTAAGGAAATGACTGCTACAGCTTCACTTTCACCCTGGAACTGGGGACTTGGTTGAAGACTGACATCACTTCCTCTGCTGAGAGAATGTCTCCAAGTGGCTATTCCTTGTACCTATCCATCACTGCACCAATCTAAAAATTGGCTCAACTGGACTAATGTTACTACTGGTCTACGTTTTCAACAACTCTTACTGAAGTTATTGAGAAACACCATGAACTGAGACTGCTTGAGAAGCTGCTTTCAAGATGGAGAAGAATCCATTACAGATCTTTAGACCATCCTAACATCTAAGCTCCAGATCTCAAGGCTACTCTATGGCAAAAACTTGCACAGGCTCTGACCATGTACCATCAAGATTTCTTCAGTAATCAAATGTTAAGCAGTTCATCCTTACGTCAATTACTTTTCATTTTAATGATAAGGCAAATGCTCAGTGGGCTTAAGAAGATAGCTTTCAAATGGAGGTGGGTGATGTGCTAATCCTTCCTACACAAACCATGTACATGTTGAGCTAATCTAGAAAACAGTACTCTCTTCATTCATGATTGGATGTGTTTCATGAGTGTTAAAATCTCTAGAGAAGGAAACCTAGAGTACTTCCACTGAGAGATGACTGGCCTTCGTTACCATGAAAATACTTGAGAACCTTCAAGGATGACAGGGTGATTATAACGAAGTAACAGTAATAAGTGACTTTGACAACTGACGTAGGAAAGCCCTCAATCCTGAAGTGATTGTGTACGACCAATTCAAAAAGAAAATGACTGATCAGTGACTACCACAACTTAACCAAGAGGGTCAGTGTGTTGCTGAAACAGTCAGATGGAATACATCAATCTCCTGATCTGGTCCTCTGTAAATCTGACAAAAGCAGTCCCCCATTCACAAGTTTATAACTCTTGTCTACGGAACCAGGCCTAACTTCTCAGTCGAGATAAAGATACAAGTCTGGACATAATTTGTGCATAAGGTCCGTCCAATGCTACTATACTATACTCCAAAACCTACAACAGACAAATATGCAACCATGTTGCCAAACTGCCAAAGACCATTAGAAAGAATTGCAAAGCCATCTCAAGCCCAAGGATGTAAAAACTGAAATCCTTTCCTGTCCACACAAATAATAAGGTATTACCTTGATGATGGGGTACATGTCATGAAATTATGACCTGTCCAGATCAAAATATACCAGTCTCTCTCTTACTGATGGAGAGCCATATAAACTCATCTCCATCATTAAGGGGTTTGAAAGCAGATTCTTGTTAGATATCAGAGGTCAATTATTGGGCATCTACCACCTGTAGCCTTTAGCATCCAGAACAAGCAACTGTAGAACCCAAACAATCTATTCCACATTTCCTCAACCAAATATTTCTACACTATCAAAATCCATTACTTCTGTGAGAGGGGACCTGTTTTTAGAAATAGTTTTGTAATTAAACTGGAAATGTTATTATTCACAGTTCTGCCTCTATTTACTGCCATGACATCTAGAACCTGAGGAAACAAGGCCTCATGGGCTGAAAACTCTGTTGATAAGTACTAACTACTACTTCCCAATATAATAGGGGAATTTGCCATAGATTGTCCAACTAACCTGGGCCTAAAGGAGAAATGATGCCTCCTGGTCGGAGTCAATATTGAGAGGAAGGATAAGGGTGTCTAGAAAGCATAGTCAGAACCCTATGATGTGTGAATCTGACTGGGTAAACTTCCTGGAAAAAAAAAAAAAAAGAAAAAAAAAAAAAAATGTATCAACTCTCTGGTTGGCTGGTGTCAAGAGGAAAGGAGGTTAGAGAGTTGTCCCAGCATCCCACTCAAAAGGAACTTTCATGAGTGAACTTTCAGAGAAAATACTTGGTGGTATCAATCTACAAAGGCTTGAAGGTGACCAAAGAGAAAGGGACAGAAGCTGGTGTTTGCTTGGAATCCCATCCAAGGTTGAGGTATATAATGCAAAGTCTGTGATTTTTTTGCGGTAAAAATGAGTGCGAGTAGCTTTCGATCAATCACATTCCTTGACCTTCATTCCTCAACTTCACTTCAACTATGATTTCAGCTGTGACAGTGGCCAGAAATAATAAGGAAGCTTGTTGAGTTATGCTAGCTACTGTACTCAATTCTTATAAGTACTGATGCCTCCCTCTTTTGTCACTATAGGTGCTGCAGATCATCTCGGACCCCAGTCTGGTATCTTGGAGAGAGAGGCCTCCTCTTACACAACCATAATCATCTCTGATGATCGGAGAACAATACAGGCAGTCCATGGTTATCTGCAATCTGGTATTATGCACTTTTCCAATGCCAAAATAGGTGAAATGTGCCGTTTTCCAGTTATCAGCGCTGATAATAAAGTAATGGAGTCGATACATACTTAACGTTGGTGCCATTACAGGTATGGTTCGCTGATAGGTGCCAAAAAATCACTGATTTTCAGTTAACAGCAATTTTGCGCTTATCATCAAGCCGTCTGAATGGAACCCTAAGATGACCAGAGACTGTCTGCAACTTATAATGCTGAAGTTGGATTCTCCTCACTGGCACTACAAAACATTACGGCAAAGAGCTCTTGGGAGACTTTGGCATCCTCAATAAGAAAAATCCTGTAGTGGGCTTTTCATTTAAAGCTTATACCCTCTTGTGGTATATAGCTGGTTGACACTCTTTTGGTTATCAAGAGTCCCAATCCTTAAATGAATTGTTAGTACCAAAGCCACTAGTACTGTCAAGCCAACAGTATAGCACACCAAATTTCCAGTTAACCCACTACTCTCCTTCCATCTTCCTTTGTGAAGATGGGCAGTCGCAGTAACTATTCCCCTTGACAAATGGTCTCAAGTGAATGAAACATACCTTGAGCAGTCAGACTGGTCCTGATCCGTAGCAGAACCCTTTTTTGGAAGAAAACCTTAACTTTGAAGCTGAAGATTCTGATGATAAACCACACAAATGAACCTTGGCTACACAAAGTAAGTGAGACTCGGGCAAATGGGACATTTGATGAATAGTACAGGGCAACAGAATATCATCAAACCTTGATTGCTTCAAGAAAAAGATTTACAGGTACATCCACCAGAAGAGCCAGATTAACAATCCAACAAACTCATTAAAGGCAAGTGATTAACCTGCTTCTCTAAGCAAGTGAAGGAAAAGCAACTGAAGCAGGAGCAGCAAGCACTATACATGACATACAGAGGGGCACACTAGCAACAGACATTTTGAAATGTATGGAAAATAGCATTAAAGCAAAGATACTCCCTCAAGTGCATGAAGAAATCTGCCAATACTGTACATAAGTATCACAAGCACATGGGGCTGGGTAGATAATCTTCTTTGCAAGAAAGGCAAAGGGAAGTTAGCAGGTTGGTCAATGGGCAAGTAAAGAGGTGAGCAGTCCAGTAACTTGATACAGCAGTGTGGAAAAGCCTGGAAGAGAAGCATCCCAGCAAGTCAGCAGGTAAACATAAGTCACTTGAAAACTATTGTTACTTCCGCTTCAATATAGGTACCAGAGACACAGACTCTGAAGCAGATGAAAAAGTTAAGTGGCCTGTGCCAGATGCTAAACACCACAAAAGTCTGTCTCAAGCAAGGGCATAAAGAACATCTGACCCTTGACAAGTTTCCATAAAAACAACTGAAATACCACAGTATACCAATGTACAGAATGCAATTGATACAATAAGCATATCTCACATTGCTGACATGCAAAAAACATTACAAATCATTGACAGGCAGCAATAAAGTTACCAGAACATCTATGAAAATCAATCAATAACAAATTATAGAAAATTAATATCCTCTTACATAGCAGAAGAATAGTACCCAAAATACCTAATATAAAACAAAATTCTCATCACTTAAAAGACAAAGTGCAGCAGAAAAACCTGAACTAGTTCTTCAAACATAAGCAACAGCAGGAAAGCAACAAAACCTACCTCTTGGTGGTAACCAGCTAACTAGTTATACAGTAGTATGCCAGAAATATAATTCACAGATTCCAGAAAAAACAAACTAAAAAATATCTGAAGCACACAGTAACAAGTCAAAAAATTTACAGTTTAAAATAAAGTGGATTATTCACAGGTACCAAAATACCTGAAAGTAGTGAAGATCACACTTACACTAATTCGCTAAAAAAAACAAGAAGCTGAAAAGGGTGTGGAGTAGCAATGAAGATAAAAATATTAATTAACAATTCTTGTGTGAATATGGAATTTTTATTCTAAAATTAATATTAATAATACTTACCTGTATAATTTATCTAGCCCTAAATCCCCAAAAACCGCACCAAAATTTACCACATTGCAACCCTGTTACCTCCTATTCTGTCCGCCAGTGGGCAACACTGTCGTTGACAGATACGAAAACCTTCCCTCAAATCAGTTGTGATAGGCAGATCGTGGGGTAGGATGGGTGGGACTAGATAAATTATACAGGTAAGTATTTATTAATATTAATTTTAGAATAAAAATTCCATATTAATAAACATTACCTAATATAATTTATCTAGCCCGATTAACCACATTGAAAAGGAGGAGGGAATCTGAATACAATTTCCCCTTAGGACAGAATAGGAGAAAACAAACAAAGAAATATATATCATAGGCAGTCAAAACTCAACCCAAGGTCAAAGATACTAACAACTCAAAGTCTCCTACCATAATTCCACCACTGCGGTAGCACAGGACAAGGAGTAAGTGCATAGTCAGTCCGTCTGTACTAAAGTCAGGTGACCGACCAGGTGACCAGTCAGACGAATTGCGGACAGCAAGGCTGCACCCTGAAGACTATCAAGCACTATTCTTTCCCTAAAGGATGAGTGTCTGGACTGTCTGGGCGATTCAAAGCTAAGCAAACCTTGGGGGTGTATCAACGCAACCCGAAGTCGCCAGCAACGAATCGGCTCATGAGCAACTCCTAACTCGAGCTTTCTGGTGCCAAGAGAAAGGAGCGCGGAGCAAAAAGGCGATTCAGTCCCGAAGGACGAATGCCTGACAGTCCAACCTGGTCTCCCATGTTACACGATCATCGGGGTGTATCAACGCAACCGACTTCGTCAACAAGAAACTCAGGGCTACTAAATGTCGCCTGATCTCCACGAGTGTCTGACTCTGAGAAGACAGGTGAGACAAAAAGTAGATGGTGGAGCAAGTCACCAGATGACAGCAGACGAGCCATCGACTAATTCCCTGTCCAGGACAGTGGAAGAAGCAGGAGTCGTCAGGACAAGCGAACCAGTGGCTAGTCCTAGGTCAGCATCGACTCTTGGAGAAGCGTAGTCGCCAGTGCCGACAACCCAGTGGCTGGAACCATTTCACACTGAAAATGGAAGCAGCATGAGTTGCCAAGCAGTCAGTCCTTGTCATCAAAAAAACACCTAAATACCAAACTGCCTAATTCCCATTATAACTACGTCCAAAAACTGCCATGGGTTATAATACAAAAACAAAAAATATATACAACAAAACAAAAATTAATGAATAATATACAGGTAGCAACCAAACGTAAAACAGGAAGACTACCTAATTCTCCTGTCTGACGACCTGTCCTGCCATCACCAACAGGCCCAAAGAACGAAGGTCGCCTAGAAACTAGAGAAATATCCCTCAAGTAAAAAAGAGGCAAAAACAGAATTAGAACGCCAAGTCGCCGCCTCAAGCACCTTGGCGACCGAGACGTTCTTCATAAAAGCTACTGATGTAGCAACTGCTCTAATACTGTGTGCTCTCGGCGTCTGGTCTTCCCCAGCAGCCGAACCACCAGTTTTAACGATCAGATCTCTGAGAAAAAAGGATACACCATTCTTTGAAATAGGTCTCTTGACATTTCGGGGTGAAACAAACAACTTGATGACGGGGACGACCCTGAATGTCCTTCGTGCGGCGTAAATAACATGAGAGCGCCCCTAACAGGGCAAAGAACTAATTCCTCATTTAAATTACCAACAAAGTCGACCAGCGACTTCAGTACGAAAAGACCTGGGAATGGGATTATCAGACGATTCAGTCTTTGCGACAAATTCAGGAAGGTATGACAAAATTATGTCTTGTCCAGATCTGGCAACCAGAAAAGAGAGTGCTTGCAGTTCACCCACCCTCTTGGCTGTAGCCAGTGAGACAAGGAAGAGTGTCTTAGAAGAGAGGTCCCTAAATTTGGCAGAATTCAGAGGCTCAAACGGAGGGAACCTTAAGGCTTGAAGGACTTTGTTAACGTCCCATGTCGGAGGCGAACACTGCGGCCTGGGTGTGTCGAGATAGGGAAAAAAAAAGATCGAAGTAAATCTCTAATGACATAAGATGAAGAGATCTCAGGAAGCCTTGCCTTAAAAACCTAGGAAAGCATAGACCTATAACCCTTAATGCACGAAGGTGACAGGGCCCTGTCATGATGTAAATGAACTAAAAACTCCGCTACTTTCGGTAAGGAAGGTCTAGAAATTGAATGTCCTTGAGACTTACACCAACGTCTGTAAACAGACCATTTAGCCTGATAATTTACTCTGGTTGATTGCCATCTGGCAAGAGCCAACTGTCGCGCCACTCTGGAGAGAACCCTTCGTGCTTGGATAACCTCCTGACAGTCTCCAGGCATGAAGATGAAGCATGTGGAGCCTCTGATGGAACCGATGAAAATGGGGTTGTTTGAGAAGATCTGGTCTCTCTGGCAGGCGAATGGGGGGTTCCACCAGTGCTTCCAGAAGGTCGGGAAACCACTCCTTCTGTGGCCAGAAGGGGGCGATCAAGGTGAGATCCAGACGCTTGGTTGTCCTCACTTTGTTGAGGACTGACCTCACCAGAGAGAATGGAGGAAAAGCATAGGCTTGAAGTCCCTCCCAGTCCTGCAAAAGAGAGTCTGTCCCGGCACTCTGAGGAGTCTGGTAAGGGGCGAAGAATATCTGGCACGAAAAATTCAGTGGGGTGGCAAACAGATCGACTGTGACAGGCCATTTCTTCCTGAGGCTGTCGAAGACTTCCTGGCAAAGTGTCCACTCCGACCCTTGAACTTCGTTCGGTCTCGACAAGGCGTCTGCTAAGACGTGATGGCCCAGGATAAACTGAGGGACCAACGTAATCCCCCTGTCTTCTGCCCAACACAGGATTGATCGGGCTTCTTGAGTGAGAAGATCCGACTGTGTGCCGCCTTGGTTTCTCAAGTACGAGACTGCTGTGGTGTTGTCGACAAAGATCGCGACAACCGACTCCAACAGTTGTTCCTGAAATGAAAGAAGGCCTAGGTACACTGCCATCAGTTCCCTCCAATTTATTGACATTGCTCCTCTCCTCCTCTAACCAAAAGGCCCGAAGCGGCTTCGGAGCCCAGGTGTGCGCCCCCAACCTTGATCCGAGGCGTCTGACCAAAACATTAGGTCCGGAGGAACCGAAAGAAGAGATGTCCCTGACTTGAGGCGGTGAACTTGCATCCACCAACGGAGATCCTTCCGACATTGTGGAGAAGAGGCGACTATCGTGTCCTCGGACACGAAATCCCATGACTGGCGAAGTGTCGACTGAAGGGACCTCATTCGAGACGACCTCCGGGAACCAGTTGGATGAGGGATGACAAATGGCCCAGGAGAGACCTCCAAAGAGAAACTGGCTGCGTTACGGAGGACAAAAATTCTTCGATCAGACTCAGAAGCTTGTCTATCCGTTTCTGAGTGGGAGAAGCCCTCAAAATCTGGGAATTCAAAACAATCCCCAGATAAGTCATGATCTGGCAAGGGATTAGATTGGACTTGTCGAAGTTGACACGAATGCCCAACTCGACACAAAGAGACAGAACTATCTCCCTCGACCGGAGACATTTCTCTAGAGATTCGGCCTGGACTAGCCAATCGTCCAGATACCAAAGCATCCTTACATTTAACTGATGCAGAATAGCTGAAACAGGAGCCATCACCCGAGAAAAGAACCTGGAGCAGTGGTGAGGCCGAAACAAAGGGTCTTGAACTGGAAACTCCCGAGTCCGTGAAAAACCAAGAAGGTAAGGTCTGCTTCTTGGATGGATGGGGATTTGCAGATAAGCATCCTGCAGATCGATGGAAATCATCCAGTCCCCCCTCCTGACGGATGAAAGAACAGTCTGGACCGTCTCCATCCTGAACTTGGACTTTAGAATGAACTTGTTCAAAACCGAAAGATCTATGATGGGGCGCCAGGCACCCGAGGCCTTTAGAACTACAAACATCCGAGAGTAAAACCTGAGAGAAGGAGGAGCTCGCTCTATGGCATCCTTCTCCAAGAGGACCGAAAGCTCCTTCTCCAAGGCTTGACCCCTGATTGAGTGAGGGGAATAACTGCTGAACTCGAGAGGACGATTGGAAAGTGGAGGTCTGGAAACAAAAGGGATCTCGTAACCTTCCTTCAGGACCTCCACCACCCAAGCATCCACCGCTCTCCCCTGCCAAGCTGACCAATGGCGGGAGAGACAAGCTCCTACTGCGGTCTCCAGGCGAGGTGATGACTCCTACTTCCGAAAATTCTTACGCAGAGACAAGGAAGAAGAAGAAGAAGAAGAAGAAGAAGGTCCTCCTGGAGGTTGAGCTCTTTCTCTGCCCTTGGAGCCACGCCAAGAACCTCTCCCGCGTTTCAAAGGGTGAGCACCAGAGGATGAAGAAGAGGCACCAGCAACCCGAGATGTACTCTGGAAAAAAGAGCCAGAAGGAGGTTGTTGGGCTGGAGCAGAAGGTACAGATCTGGTCCTAAACTTACGCTTACTCCTTGAAGGAATGGGAGGAAGACCAGAGGAAAAAGCTCTTGATAAGGCCCAGTGAGCTTGGGAAGAGGCATCACCTTGATGTTCCTTCAAAACCTCAGAAAGCACAGAAATATCGAAAAGGAAATCGCCCCAAAAGGAGAAGAGGACAACGACGGGTTCTCTGAATCTCCGATACAGAGGAGGGTAACTGCGACAAATACAGGTTACGCCTTAGAGAAACAAGAAAGGACTGCATTGAAGCAGCAAGCTCGTTCTGATGTACAGAAGCGATTGAAATGGATGAGCAGAATTTCTCAAAAAGAGAGCATCAGGAGGAACAAACCGGAGTCCTTGATATACATTAAAAGCCCTCCGAGAACCCACATATTGAAGGATTGAGCTTCTTGTAAGAGCTCATAAACAGCCTCCATAGCAATAAAATCTTCAATTGAGACAGAGACCGAAGCCTTAGAAGGCAAGGGTTGACTTGAAAGTCAGACAAAATCAGGATTTGGCTTGGGGGGATCGAGAGAATGAAGAATCATCCGCCACCTGGTCAACTCCTCTCCGGTGTCGTAGAAGAGAAGAGAGCTTCCTCTTCCCTTCCCCGATCACCTTCGAAAGTTTAGCGGCAACGTCCGTCCTCACTCCGGGAAGGACCTTCAAGAAAAATCCCTTCTGTAATACAACGAGGCGGAGGCTGCTTCTGCTCTTTAGGCCTCGCCTGAGGAAGAAAACTCAAAATTAAATCAAAAAAGTTTCTTGAATTCTACATCATGACATCCATTCGAGGAAACATCAATATCACACGAATCCGCATCATCATCATCGTCAGATCCTAACTTAGAAACTTCCTCTGAAGTAAAATCCTGACGACTAGCTATCTTAGGTCTGACACTAATATCCCTCCCCCCTTCTCCTAAATAAGCGCCCTTTGGCACTGTTACGGACTAACAGGGGACACGTTGGGTAAAGATTCGTTAGGCACCTGCCCGGACCGGATCCCCCCTAGGCCTTCGCCCACGACGGGGTTCACAAGCCGGGGTATCTGTCGCACCGTTACCCATGGTGCTGTCGACAGGTAACCTGACGAGGAGCTGAAAATGAATCTAAAGTGGTGTTAGACATTCTAGTAAAGGCTTCTTGAAAATTCTCTGACAGATTGTTAAACTTAGCAGAAATATCTCTATCTAGACTAAGCTGTAAATTCTTAAAATTCTGTTTCCAGGTAGTTTCCATTGCCAAAATCTTCGAATCTACCATCAGAACTAACTCACTAATTACCGGTTGTACAGGGGGCAAAGCATCAATTAATTCGGAATCGGAGTCGTACGATACCGAAACCGAAGAGCCAGAATCATGAGCGCCCAAGTCAAAGAATTCGTTAGATACAGTTTAGCAATCGATTTTCTTTTTCTCCTTAACAGATCTTTTACGCTGCAAGATTGTTTGGCGTTTCATATAAGCAGTCATATCCTCGTCAGACCAGGCTTAAACATACGTCACAACGGAGAAAAGAAAGTTCAAGTCACAAACCTGTCCACGACAAGAAACTACAAATGTCATGGGTTCATACTCCCTGCTACTCATCCTTGTCCCACAAACCGGGCAGTTCCTGATGTTGCTGGCAGAAGGAAGCATCGTAATTTCTTGGTAATCCATTGTAGAATTGGACAGGTCAGAAGTTCCGGGTCCGCGCAAAAGTTCGTAATTTAAGATAAGAACCACAACAGAAATCAAAGTTAATTCTCTATTTCGTGATGTAATGCGTGAGTGGTAATTCATATAAAGTTTCATTTAACAAATAATGAAGCTTTAAAGGCACAAAATGTTTAAGGAAATTTATAAAGAGCGGCCGTGATGCAAACAACACGGGCGCTCGTAATTAACAACTGATTTGAGGAAGGTTTTCGTATCTGTCAACGACAGTGTTGCCAAACTGGCGGACAGAATAGGAGGTAACAGGGTTGCCAATGTGGTAAATTTTGGTGCGGTTTTTGGGGATTTAGGGCTAGATAAATTATAATTAAGGTAATGTTTATTAATATCAAAACTCAATTACTCTCAAGACAGTTGACTGAAGAGCTACGGAAATTCTAATGGAATTGCCGAGGGTACTACAAGCTCAAACTTTGAGAAGGTGGTTGGTTCTTTCCTGCAGATCTAGGTGGTGCATGCATGAATCACTCTCTGTCTGGTAGAGAAAACAGTGAGTCTAAGGACATTTAAAATTGTAATGGTGGGCATTATGCAACTGATGAGTTTGTGATGCAACAAAAATTCCTTTAGCTTCAGTTCTTCACCTTGAAAAATTAGAGCAGCACATCTAAAATAAAAGACCCTCTGATACCTTTTCCATTTCCCACATAAGATAAAATATGGGACTGAGAAACAATGAAATAAATTCCATAATTTAGGTTCTATTATTCAACAAAAACTTGAAACCAGCATGCCAAGGTGTAAAACTGCTTTGATCAAATGTGGGTCTTACAAAAAAAAACCCACCATACAATGCACCTTTGGCAATAAATTCACAACTCCACAACCCAGTTTCAAGGTCAATAAAAAACTGACCAATTGCCATGTTTTTTCATTAGCACTAGTTCAAAATACATACCATAAACACTCCAAAACAGCACATAACTGGTGGAAGGTCTTTGCTTTTATTCAAATACTACTTGAAAGAAAATTACCTATAAGGAATTAATTCCAAGTGAATAATTTCTATTCAGCCCTCAATTCATTAAAAGCTTTCCAAAAAAAAAATCTGCATTCTATATACATTTCTTTATTTACTACCAACACTACAGAAGTTACAGAGCTGAACAACAAACCAAAAGAAGACTGATTGAAAAAAGCAGGGCAGAACCACTGTCACTTAGTATTTCAAATTGTACAATTGCTACTAAAGAAAGCTACTTAGTACTTACATTTTTAATTATTTTCCTTACACTTACATGTGGGCTTGGAAAACCTAATATTTACAGCTTTTTGGGCTGAAAAACATTCACCTCCTGGTGCAATCAAGAGATATAGTGGACTGCAATACATTCATAAGCCACAAACACAAGTAAGGCCAACACAAAAATGGCCAAAGTTAACTGAACAGAGGTGGTTACATGCTATACAACCTTCTCAAACTTAATAGTATATTCCGTTACTGAGAAAAAATCTACCTACTCAGAAATGAAAAGTAGAATACTGTACATCCCTTAGTTTACCGACGGACGTTCCAAAAAATGAACCATCTGTAGCCAGTCAGATACTGAACAATCCTACAAAAATTATGGTAATAAGTCATAAGTTTGAGAAAAGTAACCAGTCAAGTTTTATGAACAATGGTAAAAAGTTTCTTAATGGGGACATCCACTGCATTACAACCGCTTGGTTTGAGGAAAGAACGCAACTGTAAACACTGATGTACCACAAAAATTTCAACACTAAGAAGGAACAAGGTGATGATTGCTTAGGCTTGAGGAAACCGATATAAGAAATTTCACATCACAAGCAATGGCTACCCACATTCTCCAATACCTATATATATTCAGTGCAGTAAAATAACTCTAAACCAAATGTTAACAAATAATCTTTGGACCCAAATCTTTCAATGAAGCGTTGCAAATGTCCACATTCACAATTATGCATACTGCATCATTATTTTTTTTATAGCAATTTGCTAAGCTGCCATACTATCCCTACAAAGGTAGTTTGAATGAGTGGTGTAAAATAAATTTACATAAAATCAGCAATAGCAACTGTGTTCAATAAATTCCTCAGAAATCTTTATAAAAACTTTTAACGCTAATGCAGTCACAAATAAACTGGGTTCCCAAAAACTGGAAAGGGTAACTGTAGTTAAGCAGTATTATTACTTGGAGAAAAAGAAATGCTTTAGGCTTCTCAACATTATAGAAAGAAACTAACAGAAGATCTTGTCTATCTCAAGAGAGTTCTTGAGCATTATTTTGTAAAGCAGATAAAATATCTGACACCAACTGGTTAACAAGTGTGATTTACCATGAAAACTAAGGTTTGGTATCTACACACACACATCAGGTGACCTTTACCTGATCCCAAGTCCAAGTCTGTATACAATAAGTACTTCTTTGAATACTTTCCATTTTAGGCTTGAAGTGATACAAAGTATATTTTTTAATAATAAATATTAAAAATTATTTCTTACTTCTTTCCCTCCAGTACTATACTTCATTTTGACCTAGTATCGCCAATATAATCATATCAGGTGTACAAACAAACCTAAATTTCAATGTACTACATACCGGACCATTATATGCAAATTAACTTAAAACTAGAGGAAAAAAAAAATATTTTATAAAATAAGGTTTGTATATACTTACACAGTAATTATATAGCTATTAGTGGTCCATGTACAGCAGCCTAATTCAAATTCTGCGGGTAGCACTTCAATTGCTGTGTTGGTATACAGTACTGTCCCCCAACAACAATACTAGGAATGACTAATTAGCTGGGCATTTCATTCTGTTTTATGCATAATGTCCATCAGAGGGAGGCAGGTGAGCTCCGATCATATAATTGCTGGGTAAGTATATACAAAACCTTATTTTATTATAAAAAATATCATTTTTGGATATGAGACTTACCCAGTAATTATATAGCTGATTCCACATTGAAAGGAGGTTGTATCATGGACTCCAAAGCATTAAGTCATGTAATGAATTTGAAATAGAAATGTTGCTAACATTGAAAAAAACGCTTGTCGTTCCTACCAGTTAAGAGAGCTATGCAGATGAATACTGCCTCTGGTTGGCGCTCATCTTATCTCGTAGTGGAATGGCGGTAGAGCCAAGGGTCGCCTCCTACTTTGGGGAAACTTTGCAGCGAGGGGAATGCTCCTATGGCTAGCCAAATATGATAGGTAAACCGTCCTTGTCCTAGGTGCAGCACCAAAATAAACCAACCAGAAAACACTGACGCCTACACTGAAATAGTCAAGACCCATCCACTGAGAGTGGTGGGTGCTCCAGGTACACTGTAAACACCCTTGCTCTCCAAACTCAGCATCTTACTGAAAAGGTGGAGATAATAATAGGAGAGCATCCTGGGCTTCCTTCCGTGATGCCATGCCAGTCACTAAAAATGGTCTCGAGGTATTGAAAAATTTACACTTTCTAAGCCTACATAAAAAAGAAGCGAAAATCACTTAAGTCTCCGGTAGTTTGATGGCAGACTGGGCATAGAGAACAAATAACGTCTGAAAACTAAGGAAGTAGAGGCTGTTTTCTTACATCCTAGCTTTTCGCTTCAAAATAGGCCAAAAAACACTCCACAACACTGAGTGTGTCTTAAACATGAAGTCCATATAAACTGGAAGATAATACGGGTTCTGGGAGGAACTCTTCTCTTTACACTAAAAGCAGATCAGGACAGGCTAAGTTTTCCAACATTCACTTCAATTTGGGGTGAACAACTAGTAGTTGAACACTTTAAGAATTAAAATAAGTATATGGACGACAAAAAACCGGTGTTTGAAAAATCATTCTGAATCATAGCAGTGGCCTATGGATCAACTGCAATGTAGCAGACCATTTCTAGACTTCTGTTGTACCATGGGGTAAACAGAAAGATGATATCGAGTCTACCGAGACATATCTGCCCGATGATTCTCGCAATGGCAAATGTGGAAGCACAAAATAGGAACCATAAGCAAGAATCCAGAGCCAACCAGAGACTGAAGTCTTTAATAGGGGCAAAGATCCAAATTAGAAGTAACCTCGACAGAGAGAAACATTACTAAAACAAACAAAAACTCAGTGAGTGAGAAGGCAGTACTCTGCTCCTCAAATCGACTCCGTAGGCTGAGTTGCCTGGTAGCACATTCTGTTTTGGAGTGCATTCGTCTTATAGAGATATAGAATTGTGCATGACAGATATCCTCAAGTTACTACATGTTAACCGAAACAAGAGGAAAAGAAACCCCCTTGTTCAGTAATAATGCAAACCCTGTGGTGTTGTTGCCAAAACAATACCACCGATCATCTCAAAATAGGTTACACACCAAAAGAATTAACCTACAGGAAGGTAGTGATGGAGCCAGGCACAAGAGCAAAGGACTAGGATAGGAGGGGTAATAAGAGAGAACTGGTCTTAGGTTTGGGAGGCAAGGGGAGTTGGTAGGCGACACACAGGAGGCATCTCCGGTAATCTCGGTTTACTGATTACTTTCATGAAAATAATAATTCTGCAATCAATTACAAACTACATGCTCTATATATTACTAAAGGGAATTCTGGCATCTAGGCCTGAAAACATTCATAACATTAGCATTTCATATACTCAGGCGTGTATTCAAAAATAACTGAAAGTAATTGAAATCAGTAACCGATTACATGCCCTGCGAATTGACTCGAGTGGTCTGTGCTCCAGTTCGCCAAGCGAGCTGGAGGGTAGTAGCTAAGATGTGAAACGTTCACAATTGTGTGGCACCAGGAAAATACCTCCATATGCTGAGGCCATGTAAGTCTTCTCCCCAAGGCCTCCATAGCCAAACATTAACACCATTCTCTCCTTACCACTTTTCAAACCTCCACACTTACAGTCTTCTGCAAAGGAAGGTGATGGGTATCACAGGTATGGTAAACAAAACAAAAAACAAAAAATGAGTTGGCATAATTGCAAACTTATTGGGGACTTGCCACTATAATATAATAGCCTATGGCTCGTAAACAAAATCCCAAAAGCAAGGTATAACCTAAGGGAATGATGCAACCTTCAAGAATTACTTTAAAAGTAATTATTAACTGGCAACTTGCACATAGTCTAATTCCAGTAAGTAAATAATAAATACAAAGGTTTTGAGATAAAAGAATGGAATAACATTTGAGAATTATTTAATGGTAATTATTTACCAGTCTTGCTAATAACCTTGGTGGTAAACAAAATCTAAAAACAAACGTTTGGCCTAAAGGAATTATGTAAAATCTAGTTTAATTAGGGCAATAATTAACTGACGACTTGCGTACAGCATAAGCCCGTTAGGTAAAACATATATTCAAAAAGTATTTGGCCTAATTCAATGGTGTTACATTCCAGAACTATGCTAGGAGAATACAAATATCCAGATTGATGATAATCTGAATTAAACAAACGAAGGCCAAGACTCATCCTGCTTGAAAGCTACAATGCGTTCTGGTGGTTCCCACCAAAATCTGGTGATATAATTGGAAAATAAGAACAAGCTGCTGTAAGCACTTGATGCTTAGTCAAGTGCAGCAGAAAACAGAATGAAGTGTTAGCTAATTAGTTGTTCCTAGTATTGCCGTTGGGGGACGGCACTGTACTGTATACCTATACTGAGCAATCAAAGCGCTATCCACGAAATTTGAATTAGGCTGCCGTATGTGGAAACTAATAGCTGTATAATACTGGGTAAGTCTCCTACACAAAAAGTCCTCCATAACCCTTACGAGCATCAATAAGAACCAAAAGTTGTCAATGACCTGAGGATTTTACGCTAAATTGTTCAATGCTGAGCTTCTGATGATTTACTGACTATTAAAATAATTTGGTGATATGATTAGCATTTGCATAAAAGGACATTGGCTTCTTTCTTGCTCACTACTACGAACGTTATTTGCCAAATGAAAATATAAGTGGTTCACTTACTATGGAACGGAAAGAAACATGGGCCTGCCAAAAGATATGAACACTAATGCAATTATATAAGGTAAGCCTTTAATTTCCAGTTAAGAATCCGGAAATGAACTTCTAAAATCATTCAATAACTTAGAAGAAGAAGAAAAAAAAAATCTGTGATACTATATACACAAACTTTCTAGCAAAAACCTCTATTGTTAAAGGCATCCTTGACATAGGTTATTTCGCTCAACCTGCTAACATAATCATTATAAGTTACAGTACATTTATTGGGAAAATTCATAGCTCTTTATTACTAAATAAAAAGGACAGCTTTAACTTTTCAAGGGGAAATATCTTAGGAACCAAATTAGTTGAATTAGTTGACAAAAAAAAAACAATACAACTGATAGTTTTTTTTCTTTTTAAGTACTAAATGGTATGAAAGGAAATGAATTATGGTAGTACAAAAACAGAATAACACTGAAAAAGTCGAGAGCTAAAACTAACATCAGTAGATGAATGGAATTTATTTAAATACTGGCTGATTTGAACCATTCTGAAGGAAGATGATTTATTAGCATTCAATCAAGTTCCCAAATACTGCCAACAATTTTGACAAATTGTCACACGAAGGAATGTAAACTAATGTTAACACCACTTTCACAACTCACTCATTCATAAAATAACAAAGGTACAGTACTGAAAAAAGTCCCATTCCCCATTAAAAAATTAAACTCATGAATAAAAATGTTCAATAAAATTTCTATAATGTCACAAAACAAAAGTAAAACAATGCTAGTAAGTATCATCATGCTTAAATACTCAACACTA
>NC_087221.1:7125471-7128458 GCF_015104395.2 Macrobrachium nipponense | reverse complement strand
GCCAAAAAGATAAAATGAAATAGAGAAACAATAATAGATATTTTAAAAATAATTTAAATATATTTCAATTTTAGTAAAGTAACTTTTGAATTTTTTTGTTTTTTTTTATCATTTCTTTTGATGACTGATTTTTGTTTCAAAAATCACCTAAAAAATCGGTTAAAATTTTCTTTTGTTTTTGATGACAGATTTCTATTGAAAAAAATTTTAAAAGTAAAATTTTAATTTTCTGTACAATATGTTCGAGAGTTGTTCCTATTTTTGTTGGATTATTATTTTGTTTCTAAAATCATTCAGAAAATTGGCTTAAAATAAAACAATGTATTAAAATTAAAAAAATCAGTTAAAAAAATTAATTTGAATTCATTAACTTTGATAGCTTTTCCCTCTTTTTTATGTCTAATTTTATTTCAAAAATTCAAAATTTAAAAAATCGCCTAGAAATAGAACGTAAAAAATGTTTTGAAAAATACATTTTATAAATTTGTACAAAATATTTATTGAGTATGTTTCCTTTTTTATTTTGGCTATTTTTTGTTTCAAAAATCAATATAAAAATTCGCTAAAAAAAGGGGGAAAACGGAATAAATACAGCATTTTAAGAATTTTCGCCCTTATTTCGATGACTGATTTTTATTTAAAAAATAATTTAATAAAAATATGAAAATGAATATAACATTAAAATTTAGACAAAAGCTGAAATCATTCATCAAAAAGGTGCCCCAAAAAATATTGTATATAAATTCAAATAAGGTTTTTAGTTTAATTTTTAAATCGTCCTTTTTTTTTTTATGGATTTTCATAATTATACATCAAAATGGGGTGAAAAACTCCCAAAAATTTTAGTTCATAATTTTTTTAAACCGTTCTTTTATATTATATTTATTGTCTTGATTTAGGTAATTTTCGAAATGATTATGGAAACAGAAGTCAGAATTAAATCGAATGCAAAATTATCATAAATGTTTTATCTTTTCCCCCTTTTTAGGTGATTTCTATAATGATTCTTGACACTAAAATCTTGCATCAAAAGATGAAAACAAACTCTTAAAAATTGTATACCAAAATTGAAACTTATTTTAAATGTATGTGGTTTTTTAAAAGATTTTTAAAACAAAATCACACCTCTGAAGGAAGACTAAAATGCGTTAAATATTTCATTTAAATTGATATATATTTTAAGTTTTTTTTCAGTTTAATTTTGTTTTTAGCATTTTTATGATGATTTTTGAAACAAAAAGACAAAAACCTAAAAATATTGTGCAAGAACTGGAATATTTATTCAAACTTTTTATGCTATGTTTCTTGTCCCATTTTTAGGCGATTTTTATCATTATATTTGAAAAAAAAGGTTAGTAAAAAATGAGTGTACAATCCAAAAATTAAATAATTATTTGAACATGTCTATGTGAAATTTATTCCTCTTTGTGATGGATGATTTTTGCTTCAAAAATGATTTAGAAAATTGGCGAAAATTAGGACAGTGAACTTCAAATTAAAAGCAGTTTGTAATAGGTTTAATTTGAATTTAATATTTTTAATATTTTGCCTGATTTTTGATAACTGATTTTTATTTCGAAAATTATTCCTAAAAACACCTGAAATTCGGGCAATAAGTGTAACAAAATCTTTTAAGAAATACATAAATTTTTTCATAATACTTTTGAGAGTTTTTACCTCCTTTATTTTGGCGATTTTTGTATCAAAAATAAATATAAGAATAGCCTGAAAAAGGGGGGGTTGGGCGAAGAAAACGATTTTTTTTCATCTTTCAATTTAAATACAATATTTTTCACTATGTCACCAAATAAGAGGGCCAAACTCCCAAAAAGGAAGCCAATAAGCCCAAAGATATTGCATTTAAAATTACATATTTTTAGAGCTTTTCTCTATTTCATTTTTTGAACTAGTTTTTAATTGAAACAGAAAACAGCCACCAAAGTAAGTGGTAAAACTTAGATATTTTTTATTACTTTTCATGTTACATTAATCAATATTCTAAAAATTTCGGTGAGTTTCGAATTGTTTTTTGCAATAAAAATTAGTCACGAAAGAGAGGGTAAAACTCCCAAACAAAAATGTATCAAAAAGATGAAAAAAAAAACTTTAAGATTTTGTACTAAAATTGAAATATTGCTTTAAACTTTTTAAGTTACATTTATTTTCATATATTTATGCGATTTTTGAAAGCCTTTTGAGACAAAAAAATCAATCATCAGATAGAGGTCATAATCTAAAAAAAAATATTGTATTTAATTTGGAATATGTTTAAATGTTTTTTTGTCTTTCATTAATTTTTTAGTTGTTTTTCTAATTAATTTTATCATAAACAGCCTTACAAAAAGGGGGAAAAACTCAAAAATTGATATGTTTTAAATTTTTATGTGCTATTCATTGCCCTATTTTAGGCCAATTTTTATATAATTTTTGAAATAAATATTAGTCCTAAAAACGGTAAATTTGATAAATATTGTATTTCAATTAAATTCTTTTTAAACTGCTTTTAAATCATTTGAAAAATCTATAAGATTTTGACATTAATTATCCATAAAAATCTGAAACAAATATATTTTAATTTAAGTAACTATTTTATGTAAAATATTGTATCTAAGTTGAAAAATTTAAGGCTTTTTATGTAACTTTTTTGTCTTTTTATAATTTTAATACACTATGTGTGGTAAAATATTATATGTAAATTGAAATCATTTTTAAAGCTTTTTAGGTCTCTTATTTTGTTTTTTTTTTTTTTTTTTTTTTTTTTTTTTTTATTCAAATACACTATTTATGGTAAAACTGAAATATTTTTGAAGCTTTGTTAGGTTTCATTTTTAAGCAAATTTTGTAATAGTTTTTGAAACAAAAATCCGCCAACAAAAAGAGGAAAAACTCAAAAATACTATGCAAAAATTGAAATTATTTTAAAACGTTCATTGTCCCCTCTTAGGCGCGTTTTTACTGATTTTCGGTATCAAAATCATAAAAAAGAA
>NC_087221.1:7107971-7110471 GCF_015104395.2 Macrobrachium nipponense | reverse complement strand
AAAAATAAATAAATAAAAAATAAATACAAATTAAAATAAATGAGTTTAATAAAAAATAAAAAAATCAATAAAAAAAATAAAAAAAAATAAAAAAAAGCACAAACGAAAAAACTAAAATAAATAAAAATAAAAAATAAATAGATGAACCCAATCCAAATAAAAAAAATAAACTAAATAAATGAATAAAAATAAATAAAAAATAAAAATAAAATAAATTAAAAAATAAAAAAAAAGAAATAAATAAACAAAAAGAAAAATAACAAATGAAATAAAATAAAAAAGAAACTAAAAAATAAATTAAATAAATTAAATAAATTAATTTTTAAAAAATTAATGACAATTAAATTAAATTAAGTAAAACTTTTTCTTTTTTCTAAAAAAGAAAAAAATTAAAAAAAAATAAAATTTAAAAAAATAAAAAAAATAAGTGAAAAAATAAATAAATAATGAAATAAAAATAAATAAAATAATCCCCAAACCCAAAATTTAAAAATAAAAAAATAATTAAAGTAAAAAATAAAATTTAAGATTTCAATTAGAAAATAAACAAATAGAAAAAAAAAAAATGAATAAAATAAAAAAAAAATAAATATAAATAAATAAATAAATAAAAATAAATAAAGAAATAAAAAATAAAAAAACTAAAAAATAAAGGAAAAAATAAAATGAAAAATAAATGAAAAATAAAATGGAAAATAACAAATAAATAAAACAAATAAAAATAAATTATAACAAAGAAAAATAACAAATGAATAAACGAATAAATAAATAAAAAATAAATAAATTAAAAAATGAAATAAAATAAAATAAATAAAATAAATAAAAAATGAATAAATAAAGAAATAAATAAAAAAAATAAAAAAAACTAAATAAAAAGAATAAATCAAAAAAATAAACAAACAAAAAAACATAAATAAAAAAAATGTAAATAATTAAATAAAAATAAAAAATAAATAAATAAAAAATAAACAAAAAAAAAATAATAATAAAAAGAAACAAAAGAAAATAAAATTAAAAATACGAATAAGAAATAAAACAAACAAGAAAAATAGATATAAAATAAATAAAAAGTTAATAAAAAAAAAAAAAAAAATTTTTAATAGAAATAAATAAAATAAACGAGATTAGATAAATAAAAAAATAAAAAAAATAAATAATGCCAAAAATAAATAATTAAATAAATAAAAATAAATAATTAAACTCAATTTAAAATGAAATTAAATAAATAAATAACAAATTAAAAATAAAAAAATAAATAAATAAACAAATAAAAATCAATAAAAAATAAAAAAATAAATAAATAAAAAAAATAAAATAAATAAATGAAATTTAAAATAAAAATAAATAAAATAAAAAAATAAAAAATAAAAAAATAACAAATAAATAAAATAAAATAAAATTAAATAAAAATTAAATGAAATGAAATAAATAAAAATTAAATAAAAATAAATAAATGAAATAAAAAAAATAAAATAAATAAAAATAAATAAATTAAATAATAAAAAAAGAAATAAAAATAAATAAAAATAAAAATAAATAAATAAATAAAAAATAAATTTAAATAAAATAAATAAATAAAAAATAAATAAAAAATTAAAAATGAATAAATTAAAATTAAGTAAAATAAAAAAATAATTAAAATTAAATAAAAAATAAATAAAGTAAAAATAAATAAATAATGAAAATAAAACAAATAAATAAATAAAATCAAATAAAAAAATAAATAAATAATTAAATAAAAATAAAAAAATTAATAATTTCAAATAGAAAAATTAAAAAAAATTGAAATGAATAAAGTAAAAAAAAATAAATAAATAAAAATAAATAAATAAATTAAAAAATAAAATAAATTAAATTAAAAACTAAAATAAAAATAAATGAAAAATAAAAAAAATAAATCAAAATTAAAATCAATAAATAAAAATAAAAAATAAAATACAAATAAAAATAAATGAAATAAATAAAAAAATTAAATAAATAAATAAATAAAAAATGAAATAAAATAAATAAATAAAATAAAAAACTAAAAAATGGAATAAATAAATAAATAAATAAAAAAATAAATAAATAAGAATAAATAAATAATAAATAAAAAAACATAAATAAAAAAAAATGTAAATTAATAAATAAAAATAAATAAATAAATAAATAAAAAAAAATAATATAAATAAAGATAAAAATAAAAATATTTAAATAAGTAAATACAAAATTAAAAATAGATAAATAAATAAAAATTAATAAATTAATAGAAATAAATAAATAAAGAGAAATAAGAATAAATTAAAAATTAAATTAAAGAAATGAAAATAAAATAAAATAAATAAAAATAAAAATAAATTAAAATAAATAAATTAAAATGAAATTAAATAAAAATAAAAAATAATTAAAATAAAATAAATAAATAAAAATAAAATAATAATCACAAATAAATAAAATAAATAAAGAAATGAAAATAAAAATAAAAATACAGAAAAATAAAAATAAAATTAAAATAAATAAA
>NC_087221.1:7087971-7102971 GCF_015104395.2 Macrobrachium nipponense | reverse complement strand
AAATAAAAAGAAAAATAAACAAATAAAAATAAAATAAAATAAAAATAAAAATAAAAATAAACAAAAATAAATAAATAAAAATAAAAATAAACAAATAAAATAAATGAACAAAAATAAAAATAAATAAATAAATAAAGAAATAAATAAAAAAAATAAAACAAAAATCAAAAAATAAATAATAAAAATAAATAAAAAATAAATAAAAGAAATAAAAGAAAAATAAATAAAAATAAAGTAACTAAAAATAAAAATAAAAAAATTATTGCATAAATAAAGAACTAAAAATAATAAAATAAAAATAAATAAATAAATAAAGAAAAAATAAATAGAAATAAATAAATAAATAAATAAACAAATAAATAAAAATAAAAATAACAAAAAAAATGATAAATAAAATAAATGAAATAAATAAAAATAATAAACAAATAAAATAAACTGAAATAAAAATAAAAAAAATAAATAAAAATAAATAAAAAAAAGTAAATAAAATGAATAAATACTAAATAATAAAATAAGAAATAAATAAAGAATAAATAAAAATAAAAAATAAATAAAAAGAAATAAAATAAAAATAAAAATAAAAATAAAAATAATGAATAAATAAAAATAAATAAATATAAGAAATAAATAAATAACGAAATAAATAAATAAAAAATAATAAAAATAAATAAAAATAAATAAAAATCATAAATAAATAAAAATAAATGAAATAAAATAAAAATAAATAAACAAATTAAATAAAATAAATAAAATGCTAAATAAAAATAATAATTAAATAATAAATAAAAATACTAAAAATAAAAAAAAAAATAAAAAAAATAAATAAATAAATAAAAATAAATAAATAAATAAAAGAAAATAAAGAAACAAAAATAAATATCTCCCGTAAAAACTCACTAGTACTAGATGTCAAGCAATTAATTTGTTAAACTCATAAAAAAAGAAAAAAAAACTAAAATAATGTGTTGTTAGTTCCACCCAAATTCAAAAAAGATTCCACCTCCCTTGACAGCATTACGGCACCCACGTATTAGTATACAAAAAAATCAGTATCAGAAGTATCATTATCAGCAAAGTCACCAAAATTTGCTATCATCAAAATCACCAGTATCAGTATAAAAAAAATATCACCAATGTCAATGCTTATCCATTCTCCAAAAATTCAGCACAAAACTCAGCAAAAGTTCAGCAAGATTCAACACAATTCACCAAGATTCAGTCAGACTCATTAAGATTCAGCAAAATGCTTCCTCGCGAATGACTGAAATATTCTCCAAAGTTACAAAAACTCAACAAATAATTAAGACAAGACTTCTCCCATTAATTCATTTTAATAATTCTCCATGAATAATTATCTGTAATAATTATTAAATAATCTCCCATGAAATATCTCAAATCTCTCGTAAAACAAGTCTCCTGTAATGATAATTATACTTAAGCAACCCTCCCGTGACACATCTCAAGTATAATAATTATTACTAATAATAATAACTCTCCATAGCAATAATTCTCTTGCAAAGATCTCAAGTAAAGGTAAAATTCAAATAGCATACACAGTAATGCTGAACCTTATGACACACAATTTCTCCAGATGCAACACCATTTACGGCACCGGGCAACGCCATTCGGCACCATTTTCAAATTAATCTCTCAAACACAATAAAAAGAAAAAAATAATAATAATCTGTGTCTCCCCAATATATTTGTCTTCGAAGGCACAAAGAAAACATACACCCATAAAATGTATTTCAATTCTCTTTTATTTCCTTTTCTCTTCCTCCAAGAGAGAAAAAAAAAATTCTTTTCTAAAAAAAAAGACTATACGGGCATTTCACTTCATCAACTAATCAATCAGCTGATGTCTTACCATTGGAAATTCATTGTCAAGGGCAAACCCATCCCCCAACACCCCGACAAAGAAAAAAAAGGAAAGGAGGAGTTCACCCCCAATGAGAAAAAAAAGTTTCTCCCCCCCGTTAGAACAACCCCTCAGTCAAGCGACAGAACACTCCCCCGAGGCATACGCTAGTAGTACCAATCTCCCCTTGAACAGTGTCTGAGGACCCCCTCCCAAGGTATACAAGGTATACACCAGTACCCATCTTGCAATCCCCTCTTAGGGAGGTCAGAAGTACCCTCGCATGCACATGCACTATCCCCAGAGGCAGGCCATACTCCCCTTGCAATGTACTGAGCCCGTAAAATTGTGGCCGCTCTTGTCTCCAAAATATGCTTATCTAAGCACAGTTCACATGCGTGGAAAAAAACGTCTTTATACACCCTCATATTTTAAACAAAGACGAATACGTCTATTATAAACATGCGTGAATAAAGAAAACACGTCACTTCTTCTACTATGGGCAAAGACAAGAAAAATTTTTGACCTCTTGAACCAACCCCATTACACTGAAATAGTTTAAAACAACCCTTCCCTTCAAAACAATAGTTTTTTTAACAACCTTCACCGCTCCATAATGGGAACAAAAATAACTCGGAATTCGTGTAATGCACTAATAGCAACAGCCGCACGGGTATCTCGGGATGCACTTGTCATTGCACAAGCAAAAGTCACACTGATTGCGCCCACTGCTCCTAGGCTGACTCCCTGGGAGAAATGCTGAGTCCAATAAAATCCTACCCTCTCCCTTCTGTTACTGGCCGGATAGATATTTTCTCATTTTTTTTCACTAAGTAACTGAAAACTAACAGTTTAACAATTTTCCACAATCCCACAAAGGCTATGTCATTCGAAAACTATCGCTAAGCTATAACCCATAACCCTTTTATTTTTTTTTTAACTGGTCACCAGTCTCTACATTGGCGTTCCTAGGCATAAAAAAAACTCTTTTATACCACTTTTTAAACCGCTAGCCACCAAATCCTGTAATGGGGAGATTCCCGCATTATTCATTAGGTAAGCGTGTAGCACGAACATCAGGCAAACCAACACACAGTATTACAGACAGCCTCTCTCTCTCTCTCTCTCTCTCTCTCTCTCTCTCTCTCTCTCTCTCTCTCTCTCTCAGCAACTCCTCTCTCTCTCTCTCTAAGCAATCTCTCTCTCTCTCTCTCTCTAGCACCAACACCTCTTTCTCTCCACTCTAACAAGTAATGAAAATGAGAGAGTTGCATCATAACATAAACATTTATTAACAACGAATAAATAATTAATCAATCAAGTAATCAAGTCTTACAGACTAACTCAAAAAACCCCGAACAGTAAAATGTCTAATAGTAATGGTAGTCACCATTAGTCACACCCCTCTGGGAACTCTTTGTCCCCCTCCATTGCCAGTTCTGCCAGAACCGTCTGTTTCAAAGACACAGAACACATCCCAGTAAGTACACACACAAGATTAACAATTAGAGATTAACAATCAGATATTACCACAAAATGACAAATAGGTAACAAGCCAGTCTTTGGCTAAAGTACTTCAACACTCACCCAAGCAACCGGAACACTATAAGCACTTAATAAAAAACTCCCTCCCGGTGAGCGCCACGGCATCTTGCCTTTCTCTCGAAGACGCCTCTATCAAAATCCCCCATAGACTCGGGTATTCAACGTTATTAACAGAAGAGGAGCACACGCACTTACCAACACACACTTCGTTAGCGCCTCACCAGTTACTGGCCGAAACCAGTTTCACGAAGGAACTTTGAGAAGAGTTAATAAACTCAGTACATTGACTTGTCTAACTAAGCAGTTTTACCTCACGCCATCCATAGAAACATATTGTCAGCTTTCTCGGGTCGTCGCCTCTCACTGTTCTCCACATTCCATTGGTCACAGAGAACACATGGACAATATATTATTAATCAAAAACCCTAGGCGTAAAATATAAATAAAAAAAATTTTAAAATGTATAAATAAATAATTAAAAATAAATAAATAAATAAAATTAATAAATAAATAAATAAACAAAAATAAATAAATAATTAAAATAAATAGATACATAAAAATAAAAAAATAAATATAAATAAATAAATAATAAAAATAAATCATAAATAAAAAAGTAGATAAATATAAATAAATAAACAAAAATAAATAAGTAATTAAAAAAATAATAAAGAAATAAAAATACGAATAAATAAAAACTAAAAAAAATAAATAAAGAAAAATGAATAAATAAATAAAAATAAATAAATAGAAATAAAAAAAAAAATAAATAAATAAAGATAAATAATAAATAAAAATAAACAAATCAAAAAATAATAAATAAATACAAATTACATACAAAAAATAAATCAAATAAAAAATAAATCAATAAAATAAAAAAAATTAAAAATGAAATAGAAATAATGAATGAAGAGAAATAAATAGATAAATAAAAAAAATAAAGAAATAAATTAAAAAAAATACAAATAAAAGGATAAATAAAAATAAATAAAAAATAAAAAAATCAGGAAAAATAAATAAATATCAAAAATAACAAATAAAAAGAAATCAATAAAAATAAATAAACAAATAAAAATAAATAAATAAACCTAAAGAAAAAATAAATGAAATAGAATAATAGAATTATAAAAAAATAAAGAAATAAATAAATACAAAATAATAAATTAAATAACAAATAAAATTAAATGAAGCAAAAAAATACAAATAATAAGTAAAATTAAATAAATAAATAAAAAAACAAAAAAAAACCCCCCCCCCAAAAATAGTAATAAAGAAATAAAAAATAAAAATAAATCAAATAAATAAACTAAATAATAAACAGAAATAACAAATAAAAATAAAAATTAATAAATAAATAAATAAATAAAGGATAAATAAATAAAATAAAAAAAATTAAATAAAATAAATGGAAATAAATAAAAATAAATAAATATATACAAAAATAAATAATAAATGAAATAAAAGAAAATAATAATAAAGAAAAAATAATAAATTCAATAAAGGATAAAAAATATTAAAGAAATATAAAAACTAAATAAACTAAAGAAATAAAAATAAATAAATAAACAAATAACTAAAAATGAATAAATAAATAAAAAAAAATAAATAAATAAAAATAAATAAATAATAAATGCATAAATAAATAGGACAAAAATAAATATATAATAAAAATAATAAATAAATAAAAAGTAATAAATTAATAAAAATAATTAATAAATAAAAATAATAAATAAATAACTAAATAAATAAAAATAAATAATAATTCAACAAAAATAAATAAATTATTAAATAAAAATGAATAAAGAAAAGAAAATAAATAATAATAAAAAAGAAATAAATAAATAAATAAATAATAAATAAATAAAAATAAATAAATAAAAATAAATAAATAAATAAAATAAATAATTAAAGAAATGAAAAAATAAATAAATAAATAAATAAATAAAAATGAAAATAATTAAGAAAAAATAAAAAAACAAAAATAAATAAATATATAAAAAATAAATAAATAAATAAACAAATAACATAAATAAATAAATAAGTAAATTAATAAATAAACAAATAAAAACAATAAATAAATAAAAATAAATAAAGATATAAAAATAAAGAAATAATTGAGAATAAAAAATAAATAAAAATAAATGAATAAATAAAATTAATGAATAATTAAAAAAAATATATATATATATAAAATAATTAAAATAAATAATAAAAATAAATAAGTAAAAATAAATAAATGAAAATGAAATAAATAAAAATAAATAATAAAAGAATAAAAATGAATAAATAAACGAATGAAAAAAATAGAAATAATACAAAAATAAATATAAATAAATAAATAAAAAAATAAATAAAAATAAAGAAGAATAAATAAATAAATAAAAATAAAAAAAAATTAATAAAAAATAAATAGTTAAATAAAAATAAATAAACAAACAAATAAATAAAAAATATATAAAGAAATAAACAAAGATAAATAAAAGAAAATAAATGAATAAAAATACATAAATAAATAAAAATAAATAAATAATAAATAAAAATAAATAAATAAATAAAAATAAATAAAAAACAATAAATAAAATAATAAATAAGTAAAAATAAAAAAAATAAAAAATAAAAAAAAATTAAAATAGATAAATAAAAAAAATAAAGAATAAATAAAAAATAAATAAAATATATAAATAAATAAATAAAAATAAATAAATAAATAAAAATAAAAAATAAATAAATAGAAATAAAATATATAAATAAAAATGAATAAATAAGTAAAGATAAATAGATGAAAAAATAAAAAAATAAAAATAAATAAACAAATTAGAATAAATAAATAAATAAATAGATAAAGATAAATAAATAAACAAATAAATAAAATATATAAAGAAATAAATAAATAAATAAATAAAAAATAATAAATAAATAAATAAAAATAGATAAATAAATAAATGAAAATAAATAAATAAATAAAATAAATAGCTAAAAAGTAAATAAAATAAATGAATAATTACATAAAAATAAATAAATTAAATAAAATAAATAAAAATAAATAGAAAATAAATAAAAATAAATTAAAAAGAAATAAAAATAAATGAAAATAATAAATAAAAATAAATAAATAAAAATTAAAAAAGAAATAAAAAAATAAAATAAAACTAAATAAAATTAAAAATACAAAAAAAATAAACTAAATTAAAAAAAGTAAATAAAAAATAAATAAAATAAATAGAAAAATAAATTAAATAAAAATAAACATAATTAAAATAAATAAATAAATAAAAAAAATAAAAAAATAAAAAAATTAAAAGAAATAAAATAAAAAAAATTAAAATAAAAAAAAAAATAAATAAAATAAAATAAATAAATAAAAAACAAATAAAAAAAAAGAAATAAAATTAACTAAATAAAAATAAAAGTAAATAAAAAAAAAAATCAAATAAAATTAAATAAAAAAATAAAGAAATAAAAATAGAAAATAAAAAATAGAAAATAAAAATAAATTAAACAATAAGATAAATAAAAGAACTATATAAAAATAAAAAAAAATAAATAGAATGAAATAAATAGAAATAGATAACTAAATAAAAATTCAAATAACAAAAATAAATAAATAAAAATATAATTAAATAAGTAAAAAATAATAAATTAAAAATAAAAATAAATAATGAATAAACTAAATAATCAAATTAAATAAATAAAACAAAAATAAATAACTAAAAAATAAAAATAAATAAATAAAGAACAAAAATAAATAAAAAATGCCAATAGAAGTAA
Organism: Macrobrachium nipponense; assembly: GCF_015104395.2. Classification (NCBI taxonomy): domain Eukaryota; kingdom Metazoa; phylum Arthropoda; class Malacostraca; order Decapoda; family Palaemonidae; genus Macrobrachium; species Macrobrachium nipponense. The sequence goes on along the minus strand of NC_087221.1, from coordinate 7,095,803 downwards.
ATAATAAATAAAAAATAATACAAATAAATAAAAATAATCCAATAAAATAAAAATTAATAATAAAATAAAGAAAATTAATAAAAGATAAAAAAAATAAAGAAATAAAATAAAATAAGAAACAAAAGAAAGAAATAAATAAATACCAATTTAGAGAAAATCACTAACTAGAAATAAATAAAATAAAAATAATAATAAATAAAAATAAATAAATAAATAAAAATACCATAAATAAATAAATAAATAAATATAAATAAATAAATAAATAAAATTAGAATAACTAAATAAATAAAAATAAATAAATAAATAAAATAACTAATTAACTAAAAAAGTAAAATAACAAAATAAATGAAATCTTCCAAACAAAAAAAAATCTAAATAAAGAAATAAATAAAAATAAAAAAAATAAAAAAATAAACAAATAAACAATAAAATAAAAATAAATAATAAATAAATAAAGGAAAACAAAGAAATAAAAAAAATAAGTTTAAAATAAATCAATAAATCATAAATAAATAAAATAAAAAATAAATAAATAATTAAAAAGATAAATGAAATCAATAAATGTGTAAATAAAAAATACCCCCAAATAAATTAAACCAAGTTAATACAAATAAATAAATAAAGAAAAGAAAAAGAAATAAATAAATAAAAAATAAACTAAATAAATAAAATAAACAAAAATTAGATAAATTAATAAATAAATAAATTAAAATAAACAATACCAAAACAAATAAATAATACAACAAATAAAAATAAATCCAAATAAATAAAATAAAATAAATACAAATTGAACAATAACTAAAAAGAAAAATAAATTAAATTCTAAATAAATAAACTAACATGAATAATAATAATTAAAATCACTAGATAAATACAAATAAATAAAAAATAAAATAACTAAATAAATAAATAATTAAATAACTAAAATAATTAAAAATAAAGTAAATACATAATTAAAAATAAAATAAATAAATACAAATAATAAATAAAAAATAAATAAATAAAAAATAAATAATAAAATGAATAAATAAATAAAAAATTACTAAAAAATTAAATAAAATAAAAAATTGAAATAAAGAAATGAAAATTAATAAATAAGAAATAAAAATAAATAAAATAATAAAATAAAAATAATAAAAGAAATAAATAATAAATGAATAATGAAAATTAAATAAGTAATTCAAAAAAAAAAATAAAAATAAATAAATAAATAAATAAAAAAATAAAAAAAATAAAATAAATAAAATAAAAAATAAATAATAAAAATAAATAAATAAAATAAATAAATAAAAATAAAATAATTAAATTAAATTAAAAAAATAAAATAACAAATAAATAAATTAAAAAGAAAGGAGGTACTGAAATAAATGGAAATTAAATAAAGTACAAATAAAGAAAAATAATAAATAAATTAAAAAATAAAATAAATAAAAATAAATTAAATAAAAATCAAATAAATAAAAACAAATAAAATAAATACAAAATAATAAATAAATAAATAAAAATAAATTAAATAATTAAATAAAAATAAAATAAATAGATAAAGAGGAGGACACGCTCCAAATATTTCATTTAAAACGATTTATATTAAGTTTCCTTTTTTTTCATTTTTTATAATGATTTTTGAAACAAAGTTAGGCCACCAAAAAGACAAAAATCTCAAAAATACTGTGCAGAACTTAAATAATTCTTAAAACTTTTTATGCTACATCATTCTCCCAAAAAGAGTGGACAATCAAAAATTTAAATAATTATTTTAACATGTTTATTTGAAAGTCATTCCTCTTTCTGATGGATGATTTTCTCTTCAAAATTCATTTAGAAAATTGGCTAAAAACAGGAGAAGGAACTTGGAATTCAAAGCAGTTTATAAAAAATTTAATTTGAATCCAATATTTTTAATAGTTTTGCCCGGTTTTTAATAACTTATTTCATTTCAAAAATTATTCAAAACTATCCTAAAATTCGGGCAATAAATGTAACATAAAACCATTTAGGAAATATATAAATTTTTTGCACAATATTTTTGAGAGTTTTTACCTCCTTTATTTTGTCCGTTTTTTGTATAAAAAAATCAATTCAGGAATAGCCTGAAAAAGTGATTTTTGGTTCAAAAATCATTTAAAAAATCAAATAAAAAATTGACAACGAATATAACATGAAAAATTTTTAAATCACATTTCAATTCATATACGAAACTTTTAAGATTTTTTAAACATTGATTTGTCTTTAAAGAATCATTTAAAAAATCGGATAAAAATAGGGCAATAAATTTATCAAAAAATGGTCTTAAATCTATTAAATTTTTTTTTTTTTGCAAACATTATATTTCTCTTCATCTTAGCGGTTTTCTGTTTCAGTCATTATAAAAATCCTCTTAAAAGAAGTAAAATTCAAAAACAGTATAAATGGGTTTCTTGCCCTTCTTTTTTATAGATGATTTTTGTTGAAAAATTATTATTATTATTATTTTTAAAGGATCATGAATGTAACATAAAACGTTAAAAAAAATTACAATTTCAAGTATCGAATTTTCGAAACTTTTTCAGTTTTTTTTTTTATATATTTTTATTTAAATGATTTAAAAAAAACAGCTACAGTTCAAAATGTAATTTGATTTGAATACAATATTTAAAGGATTTTCCCTCACTTTTTGATGACTGATTTTTATTTTAGAAATTAATATAACATAAAATTTTTGAAGGTTTTTTTTTTATGACTGTTTTTTTAAATCATTTAAAATATCGTATTAAAATAACACAATTAATTTAAAATAAAAAGTTTTAAAAAAAATGCAGTATTTTGGTTATTTTGCTTCCTTTTTTATGACTGATTTTGATACCGAAAATCATGTAAAGACACGCCTAAGAAGGGGACAATGAAAGTTTTAAAACAATTTTAATTTTTGCATAGTATTTTTGAGTTTTTCCTCTTTTTGTTGGCGGATTTTTGTTTAAAAAACTATTCCAAAAATTGCTTAAAAAAGAAACCTAAGAAAGCTTCAAAAATATTTCAATTTTACCATAAATAGTATATTTGAATTAAAAAATGACAAAATAAGAGACCTAAAATGCTTTAAAAATTATTTTAATTTATATATAATATTTTACCACACATAGTGTATTAAAATTGTAAAAAGCCAAAAAAGATACCTAAAAAAGCCTTAACTATTTCAATTTAGATACAATATTTTACTGTAAATAGTTTATTTAAATTAAAACATATTTGTTTCACATTTTTATGGTACATTAATTATCAAAATTTTTACGGTTTTCAAATGATTTAAAATCAGTTTAAAAAAGAATTTAATTTGAATACAATATATCTAATATATTTACTGTTTTTTAGGAATAATTTTGATTTCAAAATTAATAAATAAAAAAATAGAAAAATAAAAATAAATAATGAAAACAAATTAAAAATAAAATAAATAAATGACTGTTTTTTTTAAATCATTTAAAATATCGTATTAAAATAACACAATGAATTTAAAATAAAAAGAATTTAAAAAAATACAGTTTGGATATAATATTTTCGGGGTTTTGCCTTCTTTTTTATGACTGATTTTGATACCGAAAATCATGTAAAAACACGCCTAAGAAGGGGACAATGAAAGTTTAAAATAATTTCAATTTTTGCATAGTATTTTTTAGTTTTTCCTCTTTTTGTTTGCGGATTTTTGTTTAAAAAACTATTCCAAAAATTGCTTAAAAAAGAGACCTAAGAAAGCTTCAATGACGAAATTAGAGACCTGAAAAGCTTTAAAAATTATTTTGATTTTATATAATATCTTACCACACATAGTGTATTAAAATTATAAAAAGACAAAAAAGATACCTAAAAAAGCCTTAAATATTTCAATTTAGATACAATATTTTACCATAAATAGTATATTTAAATTAAAATATATTTGTTTCACATTTTTATGGTACATTAATTGTCAAAATTTATGCGATTTTCAAATGATTTAAAAGCAGTTTAGAAAAGAATTTAATTTGAATACAATATTTTTAATAAATTTACCGTTTTTAGGAATAATTTTGATTTCAAAAATTATTTAAAAATTGGCCTAAAATAGGGCAATGAATAGCACATAAAAATTTAAAACATATATAATTTTTTGTTGATAAAAATTAATTATAAAAAAACTAAAAAATTAGTTAAAGACAAAAACATTTAAACATATTCCAAATTAAATACAATTATTTTTTTAGATTATGACCTGTATCTAATGAGTGATTTTTTGTCTCAAAAGGCTTTTAAAAATCGCTAAATATATGAAAATAAATGTAACTTAAAAAGTTAAAACAATATTTCAATTTTAGTACAAAATCTTAAAGTTTTTCATCTTTTTGATACATTTTTGTTTGGGAGTTTGGTGACTAATTTTTATTTCAAAAATCAATTAGAAAATCGCCTAAATTTTTAGTAGATTAATTAATGTAACATGAAAAGTAATAGAAAAACTATTTAAATTTTACCACTTACTTTGGTGGCTGTTTTCTGTTTCAATTAATCATTATAAAAATTCTCTAAAAAAAGTTAAAAAATGAAAGAGAAAAGCTCTAAAAATTTGTAATTTTTAATGTAATATCTTTGGGCTTATTGGCTCCCTTTTTGGGAGTTTGGCCCTCTTATTTGGTGACATAGTGAAAGATATTGTATTTAAATAGAAAAATAAAAAAAGTCGTTTTCTTCGCCCACCCCCGTTTTTCGGGCTATTCTTATATTTATTTTTGATACAAAAATCGCCAAAATAAAGGAGGTAAAAACTCTCAAAAATATATTGCAAAAATTTATATACTTCTTAAATGATTTTATTACATTTATTGCCCGAATTTCAGGTGTTTTTTGAAATTATTTTCGAAATAAAAATCAGTCATCAAAAATCAGGCAAAATATATAAAATATTAGATTCAAATTAAACCTTTTACAAACTGCTTTTAATTTGAAGATCATTTTCCTAATTTTAGCCAATTTTCTAAATGATTTTTGAAGCAAAAATCATCCATCACAAAGAGGGATGAATTTCAAATAGACATGTTAAAATAATTATTTAAATTTTGCATTGTACACTCATTTTTATAACTGATTTTTTTTTCAAATATAATAATAAAAATCGCCTAAAAATGGGACAATATATATAGCATAAAATATTTTAAAAAATATTCCAGCTTTTGCACAATATTTTTAGGTTTTTGTCTTTTTGTTTCAAAAATCATCATAAAAACGCTAAAAGCAAAATTAAACTGAAAAAAGATTAAAATATATATAAATTTAAATGAAATATTTAACGAGTTTTAGTCCTCCTTTAGATGTGTGATTTTAGTTTCAAAAATCTTTTAAAAAACCACATACATATAAAAAAAGTTTTAATTTTGGTATACAATTTCTGAGAGTTTGTTTTCATTTTTTGATGCAAGATTTTTGTGTCAAGAATCATTATAAAAATCACCTAAAAGGAGGAAAAAATACAACATATATGATAATTTTGTATTCGATTTAATTCTGACTACTGTTTCCATATCATTTCGAAAATTACCTAAATCAGGACAATAAATATAAAATAAAAAAAACAGTTAAAAAAATAATTATGAACTAAAATGTTTGGGAGTTTTTCACCCCATTTTGATAACTAATTATGAAAATCGCATATATACAAATTTTTTTGGCAGATTTTTGATAAAGGATTTTAGCTTTTGTCTAAATTTTAATGTTATATTCATTTTCATATTTTTATTAAATTATTTTTTTAATAAAAACCAGTTATCGAAATAAGGGCAAAAATTCTTAAAATACTGTATTTATACCGTTCCCCCCCCCCCTTTTTTTTTTAGCGAATTTTTATATTGATTTTTGAAACTAAAAATAGCCAAAAAAAAAGAAAATATACTCAATAATATTGTGCACAATTTTATAGATGTATTTTTTAAACATTTTACGTTCTAATTTTAGGCGATTTTTAAAATAATTTTTGAAATAAAAATCTGTCATCAAAAAGAGGGAAAAACTATCAAAGTTAGTGAATTCAAATTGATTTTTTAACTGATTTTAATTTTAAATACATTGTGTTATTTTAGCCAATTTTCTGAATGATTTTAGAAACAAAAATCATCCATCAAAAATAGGAACTCAAACATATTGTACAAAAATTAAAATACTTTTAAAAATTATTTTTAAAATAGAAATCTGTCATCAAAAACCAAAGAAAATTTTAACCGATTTCTAAGTGATTTTTGAAACCAAAATCAGTCATCAAAAAGAAGAAAATTTCAAAAAAATTACGTACTAAAATTGACATATTTAAATGATTTAAAAAAAATCTTTTATTGTTTCTCTATTTCATTTTATTTTTTAGGCGATTTTTATGATGAGTTGTTGAACAAGAAAACTGCCAAACACCATTGAATAAGACTCTCAAATGTTTTGTGCAATAAATTATATATTGTCCTAGTTTTAGGCGATTTTCCAAATGATTTTTGAAATATAAGTCAGTCATGAAAAAGATGGAAAAAGTCCTAAACATATCGTATTGGAAATTATTTATTATTTAGCTGTTGTCTTTTCTTTGTTTATATTCATATCCAATAATAATAAAATAAATAAAATTAATAAATAATATAAAAAAAATAAAAATAAAACTAAAAAAAATAAAAATAAAAATAAAAAATAAAATATAAATAAATAATAAAAATAAATAAAATAAATAAATAAAAAATCAATAAATGAAAATAAAAAACATAAAAAAAAAATAAATAGAAAAAATAAAAATTAAATAAATAAAAAAATAAAATTAAATAAATAAATAAATAAACAACTATAAATAAATAAAAATAAATCCAAATAAATCAATCAAAATAAAAAAATATTAAAGAAAATAAATAAATCAAAATAAAAAATATAAGAAAGAGAAATATAAATAGAAATAAATAAATAAATAAATAAAAATAAAAAAATAAAAATAAAAACAAATAAAAAAATAAATAAACAAATAATAAATAAATAAATAAAGTAAATAAATAAATAATAAATAAACAATAAATAAATAAATAAAAATAAAAATAAAAATAAATAAATTAATAAAAATAATTAAAAAAATAATAAATAAATATAAATAAATAAAAATAAAAAATAAATAAATAAATGAAAACAAATAAATGAAAATGAAACTAATAAATATTAAAAAATAAAAAAATAAAAATAAATAAACAAATAAAAATAAATAATAATAAAAATAAATAAAATAAATAAAAATAAATAAATAAATAAAATAAATAAATGAATAAAAAAAAATAAATAAAAAAAAATATAAACTAAAAATAAATAAAAATAAATAAAATAAATAAATAAATAAATAAATAAAATAAAAAAATAAATAAAATAAATAAAGATTAAATAAATAAAAATGAAATAAAATAAAAATAATATAATTTGTTTATTTTTTATTTATTTTCATTTTTATTTATTAATCTTTATTTATTTTTTTATTTTTTATTTTTTATTTTATTTATTTATTTATTTTTTATTATTTATTTATTTTTGTTTATCGTTTATTTTTATTTGTTTATTTTTATTTATTTATTTATTTTTATTTATTTTTCTGTATGTATTTATTTCATTTATTTTTTTTTTATTATTTATTTATTTATTATTTTTTATTTATTTATTTTTATTTATTTATTTGTATTTATTTATCTATTTTTATTTATTTTTATTTATTTATTTTATTTTATTTATTTTTTAATTATATCTATTTATTTATTTGCTTATTTATTTATTTTTTTTATTTATTTTTATTTTATATTTTATTTTTATTTATTTGTTGTTTATTA
>NC_087221.1:7048611-7063611 GCF_015104395.2 Macrobrachium nipponense | reverse complement strand
TATTTTTTTTATTTATTTATTTATTTTCTTTATTTTTATATTTTTATTTATTTTTAATTTTTTTATTTAATTTTTTTTATTTTATTGGTTTTTATTTATTTATTTATTTATCTTTATTTATTTATTTATTTATTACTGGATAATGAATATAACAAAGAAAAAACAGCTAAATAATAAATAATTTCCAATATGATAATTTTAGGACTTTTTCCTTCTTTTTCATGACTGACTTATATTTCAAAAATCATTTGGAAAATCGCCTAAAACTAGGACAATATATCAATTATTGTACACAACATTTGAGAGTCTTATTCAATGATTGTTGGCAGTTTACTTGTTCAAAACCTCATCATAAAAATAGCCTAAAAAATAAATGAAATAGAGAAATAATAAAAGATTTTTTAAAAATCATTAAAATATATTTAATTTTAGTACGTAATTTTTTTGAAAAATGAAATTTTCTTATCTTTTTGATGACTGATTTTTGTTTCAAAAATCACTCAAAAATCGGTTAAAATATTCTTGTTTTTGATGACAGATTTCTATTTCAAAAATAATTTTTAAAAGTATTTTGTACAATATGTTTGAGAGTTTTTTCCTATTTTTGATGGATGATTTTTGTTTCTAAAATCATTCAGAACATTGGCTAAAATAAGACAATGTATTTAAAATTAAAATCAGATAAAAAATCAATTTGAATTCACTAATTTGATAGCTTTTCCCTCTTTTTGATGACTGATTTTAATTTCAAAAATTTTTTTAAAAATCGCCTAGAAATAGAACGTAAAATGTTTTAAAAATACGTCTATAAATTTGTGCAAAATATTTTTGAGTGTATTTCCTTTTTTTATTTTGGGTATTTTTTGTTTCAAAAATCAATATAAAAATTCGCTAAACAAAGGGGGAAAACTGAATAAGTACAGTATTTGAAGAATTTTCGCCCTTATTTCGATAACTGATTTTTATTTTAAAAAATAGTTAATAAGAATATGAAAATGAATATAACATTAAAATCTAGACAAATGCTAACTATCACTTATCAAAAAGCTGCCCAAAAAGAAAAAGAGAAATATTGTATATAAATTCAAATAAGGTAATTTAGTTAATTAAATTTTTTGTCCGTTTTTATGCGATTTTCATAATTAGTCATCAAAATGGTGTGGAAAAACTCCCAAAAATTTTAGTTCATAATAATTTTTTTCAAACCCTTCTTTTATGTTATAATCATTGTCCTGATTTAGGTAATTTTCGAAATGATTATGGAAACAGAAGTCAGAATTAAATCGAATGCAAAATTATCATAAATGTTGTATTTTTTTCCTCCTTTTCCTTTTTAGGTTATTTTTAAAATGATTCTTGACACAAAAATCTTTGCATCAAAATATTTAAACAAAACTCTGAAAAATTGTATACCAAAATTAAAATTCTTTTTTTATATGTATGTGGTTTTTTAAAAGATTTTTTAAACTAAAATCCACACATCTAAAGGAGGACTAAAAAACTCGCTAAAACTCGTTTTTTAAATATTTCATTTAAATTGATATATATTTTAATCTTTTTTTCAGTTTTAATTTTGTTTTTAGTATTTTTATGTTGAATTTTGAAACAAAAAGACAAAAACCTATAAATATTTGTGCAAAAGCTGGAATATTTTTTAAAACTTTTTATGCTATATTTATTGTCCCTATTTTTAGGCGATTTTTATAATTATATTTTAAAAAATCTGTCATAAAAATGAGTTTACAATGCAAAAATTAGATAATTATTTTTAACATGTCTATGCAAATTCATTCCTCTTTGTGATGGATGATTTTTGCTTCAAAAATCATTTAGAAAATTGGCTAAAATTAGGACAATGAACTTCAAATGAAAAGCAGTTTGTAAAGGTTTAATTGATCTATATTTTATATATTTGCCTGATTTTTGATGACTTGATTTTTATTTCGAAAATAATTTCAAAAACACACCTGAAATTCGGGCAATAAATGTACAAAATCATTTAAGAAATATATAAATTTTTGCATTAATATTTTTTTGAGAGTTTTTACCTCGTTTATTTTGGCGATTTTTGTATCAAAATAAATATAAGAATAGCCTGAAAAGGGGGGTGGGCGAAGAAAACGATTTTTTATTCTTTCAATTTAAATACAATATTTTTCACTATGTCACCAAATAAGAGGCCCAAACTCCCAAAAAGGGAGCCAATAAGCCCAAAGATATTGCATTAAGAATTACATATTTTTAGAGCTTTTCTCTGTTTCTTTTTTTAATTATTTTTTAGATTTTATTTTTATAATGATTAATTGAAACAGAAAACAGCCACAAAGTAAGCGGTAAAATTTAAATATTTTTTATTACTTTTTACATTACATTAATCAATCTACTAAAAATTTTGGCGATTTTCTAATTGATTTTTGAAATAAAAATTAGTCCACCAAACTCCCAACAAAAATGTATCAAAAAGATGAAACTTTTAAGGATTTTTTGTACTAAATTGAAGAAATATTGTTTTAACTTTTTAAGTTACATTTATTTTCATATATTTAGCGATTATTAAAAGCCTTTTGAGACAAAAAATCACTCATTAGATAGAGGTCATAATCTAAAAAAAAATATTGTATATATTTGGAAAATGTTTTTAATGTTTTTGTCTTTCACTAATTTTTTAGTTATATTAATTTTTATCACAAATAGCCTCAAGAAAGGGGAAAAACTCAATCAAAAATATATATGTTTTAAATTTTTATGTGCTATTCATTGCCCTATTAGGCCAATTTTTAAATGATTTTTGAATTGAAAATTAGTCCTAAAAAACGGTATTTTATTGAAAATATTGTATTCAAATTAAATTATTTTTTAAACTGCTTTTAAATCATTTGAAAATCGAATAGATTTTGACAAATTAATATACCATATTAAAATGTTAAATAAATATATTTTAATTTAAATAAACTATTTATGGTAAAATATTGTATCTAAATTGAAAAAATAAGGCTTTTTTTTCAATTTAGATACAATATTTTACCATAAGCCTTATTTTTTCAATTTAGATACAATATTTTACCAATTACCATTTAAATACAATAATTTTAAGTTAAATCTTTAAATAAATTAAAAATATATTTATTAACATTTTTATGGTATATTAATTTTCAAAATCTAATCGATTTTCAAATGATTTAAAACAGAAGTTTAAAAAAGAATTTAATTTGAATACAATATTTCAATAAATTTACCGTTTTTTAGGAATAATTTTAAATTCAAAAAAATTATTTAAAATTGGCCTAAAATAAGGCAAAGAATAGTGTTATGATCATTACTCACAACTTATTTTAAAAGTATAAGTAGCAAGAACAGGCTCTTTTCTCTTAACCGATCAGTGCCACAAAGGTTAGAATTTAAAGCCAAGTGGCAAGATCTCCAGACAGTGAAAAACACCAAATAACACTCAAAGAGGATTAACGAAAATATAAACCAAAACTTTAGTATTATTATAAATAAATTAAATTAAACCCTACATGAAAAAAAAACTGATTAGGGTTTACAAAATATTTTACCTAAAAATATCCTCATTCACACAATAGAACAACAGACAGTAATTAGGAGGAGGAAGGAAAACAGCCTATTTCTAGAAAGCCCTGAAAATATTCTTTTGGAGAAAATAATGAAAGAGGAAAGAACCTTAATCCTAGATCATACAATTACTCAAAAATATTTTACATACATAATTACAAATAACTTTTACACGGATCACTCGTTCTATCTAACGACATCATGGTGGTTACAGCAGGCACTATATGGGCGATGACACCACTACTGAATGCAGCACACGGCTGTCTATCAACTGCTCCGGAATCACGAAGGGGATCTGCAGCCCCCCGGGGGATACACTGACCCGCGTCAGTAATGCCTATAATGAATATATTCAGTATATCCTTACCAGCATTCTGAACAGATTCAGGCCTTTTCACGACTCCGGAGGTTTCAGGACGAAAGCAGGACAAGGGACAAGACAAGATGCTTTCCCCAAGGGCAGCAGGCAGGTCCAGAGATGAGGGGACGTAGATATAGTAACTTCTGCAGCACACAGGAAGGGAAGCCCCGAACAGAGCACAGGAGCGTTTCTCAAACAAGACTGCAGCTTCCACAGCGACTTTAGTAATTAGGAGGCGGAACACCGTCAACGCCCTCCGTAATACAGGTGAAAAGGGGGGGTCTTCAAACGTAGGAAGGAAGGCCAAGAGAATATCCAAATTTTTTAAACGTCCTGCAGGGATCAGGTCAGGGAAACCTCCAAGATAAGGAGCCGAATGCATACTCCTTTTCATGCTCAGCCAACGGTCCCACCAAAAGTGAGGCAACGACCCGCAAATCACCAAACAAGCATCCGGCCGAATAAATACATGAAAAGAGAAAAAAAAAAAACTCTCATGGGCGAGGTACCACTTAAATAATAACAACCTTCGGTGGGAGCGAGAAAAACCTTAACCCGTCTTTTTTTTTTTTTTTTGGCAATAAAAAAAATTAAATTGAAAGTAACTGAATGAAAGTTGACTTCACCAGGCACGAAAGAAAATTAAGCATATTATTACAGCTCCCCACCAACATGAAAGAATTAACTTAATTTTCAAAACAAACGTTAACAAAATCTATTTGAATTAAAATAATAAAAAACTTTATATCAAGTTCAATACTCCTAATAACAAAAGAGAGGGAGAGAGAAAAAAATAAGTAAAAGCAATGTAAATATTAGACCTGAAAAATAAGAAAAATCGTTAATATTGAACCATTCTTGAAACGTTAGCTACTTCTAAACAAATTAAACCTTCTCAAAGGCTCTCGATAAAGTATCAGGGACAACATTACTTTTGCCAGAGATGTGTTGGATATTAAGGTTATACTCCTGCAGGATAAGACTCCAATGTAACGATGCGCTGATTCGTCCTTGTTCTTGAATTTATTTATGAAAATAAAAAAGCGGATTATGATCCGTTAACACAATTTACTTGAGCCGGAGAGGACAACAGGTATACTTCAAAGTGGAGGAGGGCTTTTACTACAACTCTCCCTTCTCCACGGTCGAATACCTCCTCTCTGCTGGTAACAACTTCTTAGAGCAAGTACGCCACAGGATAAGTCGTTCCATCGGGAGTCTTTGAAGAAGAACAAGCACCTAAACCTACATCACTGGCATTTGTCGCTACAGGAAAAGGGAGAGAAAAGTCCGGGACGTAATAATGGAAAAGTTATTAAAGAAGCTTTCAATTTTTCAAACGATTTCCTGACACTGGTCATCCCAAATAAATTTTACATCTTTCTTCAAAAGATTAGTTAATGGATGAGCAATATTCGGAAAAAGTTTTTCACAAACTTGTGGTAGTAACCTACCATGCCCAGAAAACGTCTTAAACCTCTCCTATTTTGAGGTGCAGGAAAGTTTGAAATAGCCTCCACATTCGCTTTCTTAGGAGCGACTTACCCAGGCATATCTCGTGCCAAGATAAACTACCTTGGCCTGAGCAAAATCACTCCTCCTTAAATTAACTACCAAACCAGCCTTTCTTAGAACCTCAAATAGAGCTCTAATTCTCTTTAGTATTGTCTCCCAATCGTCGCTATGAATGATTAAGTCATCAATATATACTACATATGTAAGTGTTTACATAATAAAAATATGGAATGTTAGTCCATATATATAAAAGTCTAAAACTAAAGAGGTCAACCAGATTGCTTGCAGGAATGTGATCAGACTAGAGACGCTAAAGATGACGTATCTATAAGTATGTAGGCTAAGATAACATGCCGTCACCTGTAGTCATTCAATTGTGTCTGGGGTTTGTAGATCACTTACCGAAGTCGGTCATTATCTTGTTGGTTATTACGACGATGTGTTAAACTCATGTTGGTTCGGTGAGGAATTCTTGTAGAAAACAAAACTACTAAATAAAAAATTATATATTCTTCTGAAGTTTTACATGGTGAAGATCAGGTATGATTGTACAGTCTTCTAATAACGATAGCTTGATCGCTTCTGCCAATGATGATGGCTAATCCTATTCCTCTACATGATAAAGCTTATGATAAAGCTTCCGACAATTACGACCGAAGGATATTCAACTCTACTTTGCTGGCGAAGGACTCGTGCTGGGGATGTTTTTTTTTATTCATCACGAACGTCAATCGTGTAGCTTAGGATGCAGAGAATAAGTATGAGCGCAAAAATAGAACGTTGGACCCGTCCAGGCAAATTTTCCACTTGTTTTAACCCTGTGAAATAGGCCGTTTCATTGGGCTATAGGTGGTTGTCTGGAACTGTGTAATGGACGAAAAGTTGTTCGAAACGCTAGTTAAAAGTGAAGTAGTATAACCTCGGTCATGTATCCTATATTATATATAGTAGTCATGATCCTATATATAATTGATCATAAATAACAGAGTCGAAATATATCTTTGCGTGTACGCAATAGGAATCTCTTATATAAATGATCATAAATAACAGAATCTAAATATATCTTTGCGTGTACGCAATAGGAATCTCTTATATAAATGATCATAAATAACAGAATCTAAATATATCTTTGCGTGTACGCAATAGGAATCTATTTAAGTGACATATATTAATCATAATTATATGAATCCATATACATATGTATTACACAAATCAGGTAGCCTATAATCAATCTGTTACCTTTTATCTTACCAATATCAACAGTTATTATGATTAGTATATATGAATTAATGAATCAGATATATAACAGTTAGCATAAAAATCAACGAATCAATCAGCATAAACATTAATCAATTTTATCAATTCATATATGAAATTTTTTATCAGTTAAAATATGATTTTTATCATGTTAATCTTCATTCTATGCAATTGTCAGAGTACATTAGTATTTTCTGTAGCATATGTATCTTAATGAAATGAAGTGAAAAACTGTATCATTATATATCACGTGATCACTATTATTTACCAATATCATTGTTTTAATATTTTATTACTTGAATCAATTCATGTACACCATGGAAAGTTTTTAATTTACTTATATATATATATATATATATATATATATATGTTATTATATAATATATATATATATAATATATATATATATATATTCCACATAGTGTCTGTATCACACTCCTATAAGTCAAATGCAAGTCAAGTTTGAGTAATATTCAGTAGTTGGTTTTGGTAGCTGACCGAGCTGATGTAAGTGTTTACATAATAAAAATATGGAATGTTAGTCCATATATATAAAAGTCTAAAACTAAAGAGGTCAACCAGATTGCTTGCAGGAATGTGATCAGACTAGAGACGCTAAAGATGACGTATACAATAAGTATGTAGGCTAAGATAACATGCCGTCACCTGTAGTCATTCAATTGTTTATAAACATTAGTCCAAGCTCCCTGCTTGAGACAACTACCCCGACCTATAATTCAAACGGCCTACGTGATCTGTAGCGTGTCTCATTTTGATTGTGTGTTCGTATGAAACTATGTCATTTGTATGTATGTTCATATGTTCGAACTACTGTCTGTTCCTTCATAACTTGTAACAGAGATGGTAGACCAAGCAGAACAGAGTTAGCTATCGTCATTAGAAGACCTGTACCTCTTTACCTAAGCTTTATCATGTAGAGGATAGGATTAGCCATCATCATTGGCAGAAGCGATCAAGCTATCGTTATTAGAAGACTTGTACAATCATACCTGATCTTCACCATGTAAAACTTCAGAAAGAATATATAATTTTTTTAATATATTTTGTGTTTTCTACAGAACTTCCTCACCGAACCAACATGATTTAACACATCGTCGTAATAACCAACAAGATAATACCGACTTCGTAAGTGATCTACAAACCCCACACTCCATTGAAGATGGAAGTGCTAAACCAACCGACTTAGCGTATAGATTATCGCAAGTCTAACATTACCTCATAGGGCGCCTTATCATACAAGGCACTAGCCTAATACATATCCTTCTAAATCACAAAGTAATGAAATTCATCAGTCTTTGAAAGGTAGCGGCTGCATTTTTCATACTGAATGCATAACCTTGCATTCATACAGCCCGTCACCTGTCACAAATGCAGAAACTTTCCTTGCCCTGGGTGAAAGACCGACCTGCCAGTAGCCTTTCAACAAATCAAATTTGCTAATATATTTACCAGATCCCACACGGTCGATACAATCTTCCACCGAGGCAAAGGGAAGGAGTCTGTCTTCGTAATAGAGTTAACCTTGCGATAATCAAAGCAGAGTCTATGCTCGCCACCCTCCTTTTCAACAAGACTACCGGAGAGCTCCAGGGGCTACAGCTGGGCTCTATGAGATCGTGGTCCAGCATATACTTTACTTCGTCTTTAGCTATGTCCCTTTTGCAGGGGTTTAACCTATACGGACTTTGTTTAATAGGTCGTGCCTCCCCTACATCAACATCGTGTTCTAAAATATTAGTGCGTCCTGGTGAATCCTGAAATAAATCCTTATAATCATTAATTAACATTGTAAAGACGTTACTTACTTTGTCCTTATCCAGGTGCTGAAATTTAACATCAAGGTTATTGAGAATACTCGAATTATTAGATCAGACCATCAGGTTCCCACCAGATTAATTTAATATCTACATAGGATCTACTTCTACCTCTACCAGTGACGCTGGTTCTACGTCTACCTCTACTTCTCTACTGACAAAAGGCTTTAACATATTTATGTGACAAATTTGGGTTTTCGACGTCTTTCAGGAGTCTCAATCAGGTAATTAACATTATTCAATTTCTTGAGTACCTTCCACGGACCTGAGAATTTTGCCCTGAGAGGATTTCCAGGCATGGTAAGCACCAAGACTTTGTGTCCTCTTGGTCAAAATGTCTCCATTTGGGTTCCAACATCATAATTTGTTTTTCATAGTAGCTTGAGCCTTTGTTAAATTTTCCCGGGCAAAGGTCCAAGCTCTACGCAATTTCTCCTGTAAATTAGATACATAATCCAAAACATTCATTTCCGGGGTTTCTCCCTCCCAGTGCTCTCTCACAACATCCAATGGACCACGAACACAATGTCCAAATATAAGCTGAAAGGGAGAGAAACCAAACGTCTCATTAAGGCATTGACCTGATTGCAAATAAAGCATAAGGGATCTCTTTATCCCATTCACAACCTGTTTCCAAACAAAATTTTTTTAAGACAGATTTCAGGGTTTGGTGGAATCTCTCCACTTGGCCCTGACTTTCAGGGTGATAAGAGGAGGACGTAACATGGTCAATCCTAACTCATTCATATTTTTCGCTTAAAGTACCTACTTGTAAAGTTCGTACCACAGTCACTTTGAATAATAATTTTGGAATACCAAACCTCGTAAAGAAAGCCAACCAGCGCCTCGACAATTTTCTCCCCTCTAATACTCCGCAGCGGCAACCGCCTCAGGGAAACGTGACATCCTATCAACCATTGTCAAATATATTCATGTCCCCCGAGCGTCCGTGGTAAGGACCAACAACATCAATAATCACTTCCCTGAAAGGTTCCCCCACTAACGGAATAGGAATTAAAGGAGCTTTTGGAATTTTCTGATTCGGCTTCCCCACGAGTTGACAAACCTTGCAAGATAATACATTGTCGCTTTACATCACGACGCATTCCAGGCCAGAAAAAATTTCAGCGAGTTTCTGAAAAGTCTTCCTGACCCGAAATGCCCTGAAAGGTTATTCTCATGTGCTAAAAATAATAACTTAGAATGGTATCGTTCTGGTATTACCAATTGCCTTAAAACCTCAACCTGGTCAGCAGACGCATTAACTGACCTACTCACTCTATAAACCAAACCTTCTTGTTTAAGAAAAACAGGTTTTGATAAATCATCACATCAAAATCATCAAAATTAGAAAACTCATTTGCTTGGGCTTCTTTTTTAAAGCCTCGACATCCCATTCATAGCATTAAACAAAATATCTCTACTACTACTACAACTACTCATCACTGTGTCAGTTGCCTGTCCATTCATTTCATCAAAGTCTAAATTAACATTATCGAGATCAATCTCTCGAGCACGAGAACGAGTAATAACAGAGGTCGGTTCCCACAGAGAAACATCAAAACAACACGCATCATCCTCTATCTCCGTAACATTCAAAATTGGGAAATAATTTGCCTCGTCATGTAACACCAAATCATTAGCAATAACATGTCATTACCGGGAACAGGTAACTGTCGACCACTGCTAGTTTTTACCGTACCCTCGTATACTCACTTTCTAGATACATTGTTTCAAGAGGATAAGAAGCAATCGTGTTAGGAAATCCCACACCCCAGAATTACAAAATCATTATTTGAAAATTCAAAGCCATTAGGTTACAGACGTTTTTAAAAAAATTAAAGATTGAACCTGCACCAGTGTCACAAAGAATCTTAACACTACGTCCTATTCGTTTGTCAACATCAGTGAAAATAGTCCCATTCGATATGTATTTAGCAAATTTTAGTCACTTGCTCTCATTCGATACCTTTCTCTTTGGAGAGGTGTCCGCAGAAACAACATTAACGGGTTACGTATTCCTTTCTAGATAATTTTCCTAGAGCAAAGCAATTCGCTTTTATATGACCCTTCCTATTACACCAATAACAACTTAACCCAGACTCGTGAGATTATCTGCGTCCACTACCACCACCAGACATACTACTATTCACGTAACTACGCGATACTACACTACCGTTTTTACTCCTATCTACATTACGGTTTCACACTTGCATTTTTATCAAAATCAGTAGAACCTTTTCTGATATGGTTTTCCCTGCCAAATATTTCCATTACGAGGAGAGAACTTTTTAGACATATCTTTCCTTACCGGTGGTCTTGCCTGTGTGCAAGGAGTACTCATCAGAGGCAATTGCCACCTCCTGTAAAGAATCAATCTTTAACTCCTCCAAATGAATCTTTAGCTCCCTTGACACAGACTTCTTAAATTCTTCAGTCAAAATCAACTCCCTAAACTTTTCAAACGAGTCAACCTCCTTAGACTTTAACCAGTCGTCCATGAACTGTTCTTTCTTTCGGGCGAATTCCACGAAAGTCATATCCGGACTCTTTTTAAAGTTCCTAAACTTTTGTCTGTATGCCTCCGGAACGAGATCATAAGCTTTCAGGATTATCGCTTTCACAGAGTCATAATCAGATGATAATCCCTCGTTAAGTGTATTGTACACACGCTGCGACTTACCCTTTTAAGAGACACTGGATCAAAGTGGTCCACATGTCCGAGGCCAATTCAACTTCTTAGCAATTCTTTCAAAAGAATGAAGAATTCGGAAACGTCTTCTTCATTAAATTTGCGGGGAACAAGTCTTTTACAGGGAGCCCTTAACAGGTAAATCTATTCATTGATCACTACGGATTATTACCATTAGTCGGCCAACATCTGCAATTTTAACAATTTGATTTCATGATCCCTTTTCCTTCGCCCTTTCTTCAGCCTGTAGCTGAAGTGGTTTAAAATCCAACTCTTTAATCCTGGATTGCTCTTCAAAATATCCAATTTTCAGTTGGCTTACCTGACCATCATTTATATCATTATTTCCACTGCCTGTTTCCCCATTTTTATTACTAACATGGTTTTCTTCCTCAACATCTCTGGCACTTACCACCTTATTTCACCCTTTTTATTACTATTCCCTATTTCCTCATCACTGATGCTACCTAAGGTTTCTTTTAAACAACTTACCAGCTCTAATTACCTCAAATAAAGAGCTGACCTTTCCTAACCTCTGAAGACACACTCAAACCTAAAAATTCACCTAATAGTCCATAAACTGATCTCGTTTTAGATCAAATAGATTCCTCTCCCAATCAGGGTCTGCCAAAACTGGGCAGCAGCATTCTCTTCCTCATCAAAATAATGCATAATTATATACTAAGTGGGGTGGAACTGAGAATAATCTACCTAAGCCCATCCACAGACCTAAACACCTCTTTGAATGCACTTGTGAATTACACTGTCGGAAAATCCTGGCAAGGTCGCCAAAATATGTTATGAACATTACTCACAACTATTTTAAAAGTATAAGTGGCAAGAACAGGCTCTTTCCTCTTAACGATCAGTGCCACAAAGGTTAGAATTTAAAGCCAAGGGCAAGATCTCCAGACAGTGAAAAACACCAAATAACACTCAAAGAGGATTAACGAAAATATAAACCAAAATTTTAGTATTTATTATAAATAAATCTTAAATTAAACCCACATGAAAAAAAACTGATTAGGGTTTACAAAATATTTTACCTAAAAATATCCTCATTCACATAATAGAACAACAGACAGTAATTAGGAGGAGGAAGGAAAACAGCCTATTTCTAGAAAGCCCTGAAAATACTCTTTTGGAGAAGATAATGAAAGAGGGAAAGAACCTTAATCCTAGATCATACAATTACTCAAAAATATTTACAAACATAATTACAAATAACTTTACACGGATCACTCGATCTAAACATATGTGGTTACAGCAGGCCACTATATGGGTGATGACCCCACTACTGAATGCACCACACGCTGTCTATCAACTGCTCCGGAATCACGAAGGGGTCTGCAGCGGAGGAATACACTGACCCGCGTCAGTACGTCTATAATGAATTATATTCAGTATCCTTATCAGCATTCTTTGAACAGATTCAGGCCTTTTCATGACTCCGGAGGTTTCAGGACGAAAGCAGGACAAGGGACAAGACAAGATGCTTTCCCAAGGGCAGCCGGCAGGTCCAGAGATGAGGGGACGTAGATATAGTAACTTCTGCAGCACACAGAAAGGGCGCCCGAACAGAGCACAGGATACGTTTCTCAAACAAGACTGCAGCTTCCACAGCGACTTTAGTAATTAGGAGGCGGAACACCGTCAACGCCCTCCGTAATACAGGTGAAAAGGGGGGGTCCTCAAACGTAGGAAGGCCAAGAGTATATCCAAATTTTTAAAACGTCCTGCAGGGATCAGGTCAGGGAAACCTCCAAGATAAGGAGCCGAATGCATACTCCTTTTCATCCTCGGCCAACGGTCCCCACCAAAAGTGAGGCAACGACCCGCAAATCACCAAACAAGCATCCGGCCGAATAAATACATGAAAGGAGAAAAAAAAACAACTCTCATGGGCGAGGTACCACTTAAATAATAACAACCTTCGGTGGGAGCGAGAAAAACCTTGACCAGTCTTTTTTTTTTTTTTTTTGTGGCAATAAAAAAAATTAAATTGAAAGTAACTGAATGATATTGACTTCGCAGGCCACAAAAGAAATTAAGCATATTATTACAATAGCACATAAAAATTTAAAACATATATAGATTTTTTGAATTTTTCCCTCTTTGTTAAGGCTGTTTGTTGATAGAAGTAAATTAGAAAACAAAAAAAACTAAAAAATTAGTGAAAGACAAAAACATTTAAACATTCCAAATTAAATACAATATTTTTTTTTTTAGATTATAACCACTATCTGATGGGTGATTTATTTGTCTCAAAAGGCTTTTAAAAATCGCATAAATATATGAAAATAAATGTAACTCAAAAAGTTTAAAACAAAATTTCAATTTTAGTAAAAAATTTAAAAATTTTTCATCTTTTTGATACATTTTTGTTTGGGAGTTTTACCCTCTCTTTGGTGACTAATTTTTATTTCAAAAATCAATTAGAAAATCGCTTAAATATTTTTTGTCCTTTTTTAAAATTTTAATAAACTATGTTTGGTAAAATATTATATATAAATTGAAAATTATTTTTTTAAAGCTTTTTAGGTCTCTTATTTTGTCCGCCTTTTTTATTTTAAAAATACTCTATTTATGGTAAAATTGAAATATTTTTGAAGCTTTCTTAGGTTTCTTTTTTTAAGCAATTTTTGTAATATTTTGTTTTTTTTAAATAATAATCCGCCAACAAAAGAGGAAAAACTCAAAAATACTATGCAATAATTGAATTGTTTTTTTTTAATTTTATTGTCCCCTTCTTAAGCATGTTTTTACATGAATTCCGGTATCAAAATCATTTATAAAAAGGAAGGCAAAACTCCCAAAATAAAATTAAAAAAAAAAAAATAAATAAATAAAATAAATTTAAAAAAATTAATAAAAATAAATGAATAAATAAAAATAGGAAAATAAATAAAAATAAATGAATAAATAAATAAGAAGAAATAAATAGAAAAAAATAGATAAATAAATAAAAATAAATAATAAATAAATAACTAAATAAATAAAAATATATAAATAATTAAATAAAATAAAAAATAAATAATTAAATAAAAAAAAAAAAAATAAATAAATAAATAAATAAATAAAAAAAATAAACAAAATAATAAAATAAATAGAAATAAAATAAATAATAAATATAAATAAATAAATAAATTAATAAAAATGAATAAACAAATAATCAAATAATAGATACAAATAAATAAATAAATAAGTAATAATAATAATAAAATAAAAATAGATAAAAAAAATAAAAATAAATAAATAAAAATAATGAAATAATAAATAAATAAATAAATAAATAAATAAAAAATAAAAAATAAATGAATGAATAAAAATTAATAAATAAATAAAATAAATAAAAATCAATAAATATATAAAAATAAATGAATAAAAATAGATAATAAAAAGTAAAAAGTAAATAAATAAAGAAAATTAAAAAATAGATAAAAATAAATAAATAAACAAAAATAAATAAATAAATAAAAATAAAGAAAAAATAAAAAATAAATAAATAAATAATATAAATAAATAAATAAAAAAGAACTAAATAAATAAAAAAAAAATAAAAAAAATAATAAATAAATAAAAATAAAAATAAATAAATAATAATAAATAAAAAAAAAAATAAATAAATAAAGAAATATATAAAAATAAATAAATAAATAAAATAAATATATAAAAAATAAATAAATAAATAAAATGAATAATAAATAAAAATAAACAAATAAAAAAATAAATAAAGAAAAAATAAATATATATAAAAAAAAATAAAT
>NC_087221.1:7038611-7041111 GCF_015104395.2 Macrobrachium nipponense | reverse complement strand
AAAAGGACAAAATAAGAGACCTAAAAAGCTTTAAAAATCATTTTAATTTATTATAATATTTTACCACACATAATGTATTAAAATTATAAAAAGACAAAAAGATACCTAATATCAAAAAAATACTGAAAAATTATTTCAACTTTAGATACAATATTTTACCATAAATAGTTTATTTAAATTAAAATATATTTATTAAACATTTTTATGGTACATTAATTGTCAAAGTTTATGCGATTTTCAAATGATTTAAAAGCAGTTTAAAAAAGAATTTAATTTGAATACAATATTTTTAATAAATTTACCGTTTTTAGGACTAATTTTTATTTCTAAAATTATTTAAAAATTGGCCTAAAATAGGGCAATGAATAGCACATAAAAATTTAAAACATATCAATATTTGAGTTTTCCCCCCTTTGTTAAGGCTGTTTGCTGATAAAATTAATTATAAAAACAACTAAAAAATTAGTGAAAGACAAAAACATTTAAACATATTCCAAATTAAATACAATATTTTTTTTTTAGATTATGACCTCTATCTAATGAGTGATTTTTTTTGTCTCAAAAGGCTTTTAAAAATCGCTAAATATATGAAAATAAACGTAACTTAAAAAGATAAAAACAATATCTCAATTTTAGTACAAAATCTTAAAGTTTTTCCTCTTTTTGATACATTTTTGTTTGGGAGTTTTGCCCTTTCTTTGGTGACTAGAATTTTTATTTCAATAATCAAATTAGAAAATCGCCTAAATTTTTTAGTAGATTGATTAATGTAACATAAAAAGTAATAAAAAATATTTAAATTTTACCACTTACTTTGGTGGCTGTTTTCTGTTTCAATTAATCATTATAAAAATTCTCTAAAATGCAATATCTTTGGGCTTATTGGCTCCCTTTTTGGGAGTTTGGCCCTCTTATTTGGTGACAGTGAAAAATATTGTATTTAAATTAAAAGATAAAAAATCGTTTTTCTTTGCCCACCCCCTTTTTCAGGCTATCCTTATATTTTATTTTTTTTATACAAAAATCGCCAGAATAAAGGAGGTAAAAACTCTTAAAAATATTATGCAAAAATTTATATATTTCTTAATTTCAGGTGTTTTTTGAAATAATTTTCGAAATAAAAATCAGTCATCAAAAATCAGGCAAACTATTAAAAATATTAGATTCAAATTAAATCTTTTACAAACAGCTTTTAATATGAAGTTCATTGACCTAATATTAGCCAATTTTCTAAATGATTTTTTTTCAAATATAATTATAAAAATCGCCTAAAAATGGGACAAGAAATATAGCATAAAAAGTTTTAATAAATAGTCCAGTTTTTGCACAATATTTTTAGGTTTATGTTTTTTCGTTTAAAAAATCATCATAAAGATGCTTAAAACAAAATTAAACTGAAAAAAGCTTAAAATATATATCAATTTAAATGAAATATTTAACGCGTTTTAGTCCTCCTTTAGATATGTGATTTTGTTTAAAAAATCTTTTAAAAAACCACATACATTTTAAAAAAGTTTCAATTTTGGTATACAATTTTTGAGAGTTTGTTTTCTTATTTTGATGCAAGATTTTGGTGTCAGGAATCATTATAAAAATCAGTAAAAAAAGGTGGAAAAATACAACATTTATGATAATTTTGCATTCGGTTTAATTCTGACTTCTGTTTCCATAATCATTTCGAAAATTACCTAAATCAGGACAATAAATATAACATAAAAGAACTGTTAAAAAAAAATTATTATGAACTAAAATTTTTGGGAGTTTTTCACCCCATTTTAATATCTAATTATGAAAATCGCATAATGAAACTAAAAATCTTATTTGAACTTATATACAATATTTTTTTTTTTGGCAAATTTTTGATAAATGATTTTAGCTTTTGTCTAAATTTTAATGTTATATTAATTTTCATATTTTTATTAAATTATTTTTAGATAAAAATTAGTTATCGAAATAAAGGCGAATATTCTTAAATTACCTTTATTAAAATTTTTACTCGTTTTTTTCCGTTTTCCCCCCCCTTTTATTTTTTGAGCGAATTTATTTTATTGATATTTTTGAAAACCAAAAATAAGCCAAAATAAAAAAAAGGAAAATAGACTCCAATACTATTTTAGCCCAATTTTCTGAATTAATGAATTTTAGCAAACAAAAATCACCCATCAAAAATAGGAACAAACTCTCATCATAATGTACAAAAATTAAAATACTATTAAAAATTATTTTTGAAATAGAAATCTCTCATCAAAAACAAAAGAAAATTTTAACCGATTTTAAGTGATTTTTGCCAAACAAAAAATCAGTCATCAAAAAGATAAAAAATATTTCAAAAAAATGAAATATATTAAATGATTTTTAAAAAAAATCTTTTATTGTTTCTCCATTTTTATTTTATTTTTTAGGCGATTTTTATGAAGAGTTTTTTGACAAGAAAACTGCCAACAACCATTGCAATAAGACTCTCAAATGTTTTTTTGCAATAATTGATATATTATGCCAG
>NC_087221.1:7024673-7027173 GCF_015104395.2 Macrobrachium nipponense | reverse complement strand
ATTTTGATACCGAAATTCATGTAAAAACAATAAAATCCTTTAAAAAAATTCAATTTTTGCATAGTAATTTTGAGTTCTTTTTTTTTTTGTTGCCGGATTTTTGTTTAAAAAACTATTACATAAATTGCTTAAAAAAGAAACCTAAGAAAGCTTCAAAAATATTTCAGTTTTACCATAAATAGAGTATTTAAAATAAAAAAAAGGACAAAATAAGAGACCTAAAAACCTTTAAAAATGATTTTATTTTATATATAATATTTTACTACACATAGCTTATTAAAATATAAAAAAAAAGACAAAAAATATACCAAAAAAAGCCTTTTTTTTTTTAATATAGAACAATATTTTACCATAAATAGTTTATTTGAATTAAAATATATTTATTTAACATTTTTATGGTACATTAATTGTCAAAATCTAATCGATTTTCAAATGATTTAATTAAAAGCAGTTTAATAAAGAATTTAATTTGAATATAATATTTTCAATAAATTTACCATTTTTTAGGACTAATTTTTAATTCCAAAATTATTTAAAAATTGGCCTATAATAGGGCAATGAATAGCACATAAAAATTTAAAACATATATAGATTTTTTGAATTTATCCCTCCTTGTTAAGGCTGTTTGTTGATAGAAATAAATTATAAAAACAACTAAAAAATTAGTGAAAGACAAAAACATTTAAACATTCCAAATTAAATACAATATTTTTTTTTTTTAGATTATGATCAGTATCTGATGAGTGATTTATTTGTCTCTAAAGGCTTTTAGAAATAGCATAAATATATGAAAATAAATGTAACTCAAAAAGTTTAAAACAATATTTCAATTTTAGTAAAAAATTAAAAAAATTTTCATCTTTTTATACATTTTTGTTCGGGAGTTTTACCCTCTCTTTGGAAACTAATTTTTATTTCAAAAATCAATTAGAAAATCGCCTAAATTGTTAATAGATTGATTAATGTAACATGAAAAGTAATAAAAAATATATAAATTTTACCACTTACTTTGGTGGCTGTTTTCTGTTTCAATTAATCATTATAAAAATTCTCTAAATAATAGTTCAAAAAATGAAACAGAGAAATGCTCTAAAAATATTTAATTTTAAATGCAATATCTTTGGGCTTATTGGCTCCCTTTTTGGGAGTTTGGCCCTCTTATTTGGTGACATAGTGGAAAATATTATATTTAAATAGAAAGATAAAAAAATCGTTTTCTTTGCCCAACCCCCTTTTTCAGGCTATTCTTATATTTATTTTTGATACAAAAATCGCCAAAATAAAGGAGGTAAAAACTCTCAAAAATATAATGCAAAAATTTATATATTTCTTAAATAATTTTGTTACATTTATTGCCGAATTACAGGTGTTTTTTGAAATAATTTTCGAAATAAAAATCAGTCATCAAAAATCAGGAAAATTATTAAAAATATTAGATTCAAATTAAACCTTTAACAAACTGATTTTAATTTGAAATTCATTGCCCTACCAATCTTCTAAATGATTTTTGAAGCAAAAATCGTCCATCACAAAGATTGATGAATTTCAAATAGACATGTTAAATAATTATTTAATTTTTGGATTGTACACTCATTTTTATGACTGATTTTTTTCAAATATAATGATAAAAATCGCCTAAAAATGGGACAAGAAATATAGCATAAAAAGTTTCAATAAATATTTTTTGCACAATATTTTTAGGTTTCTGTCTTTTTGTTTCAAAAATCATCATAAAAATGCTAAAAACAAAGTTAAACTGAAAAAAGCTTAAAATATATATCAATTTAAATGAAATATTTAACGCGTTTTAGTCCTTCTTTAGATGTGTGATTTTTGTTTCAAAAATCTTTTAAAAACCACAAAATTTTAAAAAAGTTTAAATTTTGGTACACAATTTTTGAGTTTGTTTTCATCTTTTGATGCAAGATTTTTGTGTCAAGAATCATTTTAAAAATCACCTAAAAAGGAGGGAAAAAAATACAACATTTATGATAATTTTTTATTCGATTTAATTCTGACTTCTGTTTCCATAATCATTTCGAAAATTACCTAAATAAGGACAATGATTATAACATAAAAACAGGATTTGAAAAAAATTATTATGATGTCTAATTATGAAAATCGCATAAAAAAGGACAAAAAATGAAACTAAAATACCTTATTTGAATTTATATACAATATTTCTTTTTTTTGGCAACTTTTTGATAAGTGATTTTAGCATTAGTCTAAATTTTAATGTTATATTCATTTTCATATTCTTATTAAATTATTTTTTAAATAAAAATCAGTTATCGAAATAGGGGCGAAAATTCTTAAAATACTGAACTTATTCAGTTTTCCCCCATTTTAAGCGAATTTTTATATTGATTTTTGAAACAAAAAATAGCCAAAATAAAAAAAGGAAATACACTCAAAAATATTTTGCACAAATTTATAGACGTATTTTTAAAACATTTTAGTTCCATTTCTAGGCGATTTTTAAAACAATTTTTGAAATTAA
>NC_087221.1:7012173-7014673 GCF_015104395.2 Macrobrachium nipponense | reverse complement strand
TCTGAAATGCAATAAAAAATAATAAATAAACTAAAAAATAAAACAAATAAAATAATTACATAAATAAATTATGAATAAGTAAATGAATAAAAACAAAGAAATAAGTAAATAAAAATAAATGAAATGAAAAAATAAAAATAAAATTATAAATAAAAATAAATAAATAAATAATAAATAAATAAAAATAAATAAATCAAAAGATGAATAAATAAAGGAATAAATAAAAAAAATAAACAAATAAATATATAAATAAATAAATAAATAAATAAATAATAAATAAATAAATAAAATAAAAATAAATAAATAAATAAATAAATAAATAATTAAATAAAAATAAATAAGTAAATAAGTAAAGAGGATAAAGCGCGCCAAATATTTCATTTAAAACGATATATATTCAGTTTACTTTCAATTTTAATTTAGATATAATATTTTACCGCAAATAGTGTATTAAAATTATAAAAAGACAAAAAAGATACCTTAAAAATTCCTCAATATTTCAATTTAGATACAATATTTTACCATAAATATTTTATTTAAATTGAAATATATTTGTTTCAGATTTTTATGGTACATTAATTGTCAAAATTCATGCGATTTTCAAATGATTTAAAAGCAGTTTAAAAAAGAATTTAATTTAAATATAATATTTTTAATAAATTTACCGTTTTTTAGAACTAATTTTTATTTCAAAAATTTTTTAAATATTGGCCTAAAATAGGGCAATGAATAGCACATAAAAATGTAAAACATATCATTTTTTGAGTTTTCCCTATTTGTTAAGGCGGTTTGTTGATAGAATTAATTATAAAAACAACTAAAAAATTAGTGAAACACAAAAACATTTAAACATATTCCAAATTAAATACAATATTTTTTAAGTGTATGACTTCCATCTAATGAGTGATTTTTTTTTTGTCTCAAAAGGCTTTTAAAAATCGCTAAATATATGAAAATAAACGTAACTTAACAAGTTTAAAACAATATTTCAATTTTAGTTGTCAAAATCTTAAAAGTTTTTGTTTCATCTTTTTGACCCCCCCCCCCCCCCATTTTTGTTTGGGAGTTTTGCCCTCTCCTTGGTGACTAATTTCTATTTCAAAAATCAATTAGAAAAGCGCCTAAATTTTTAGTAGATTGATTAATGTAACATGAAAAGTAATAAAAAATATTTAAATTTTACCACTTACTTTGGTGGCTGTTTTCTGTTTCAATTAATCATTATAAAAATTCTCTGAAAAAATAGTTTAAAAAAATGAAACAGAGAAAAGCTCTAAAAATATTTAATTTTAAATGCAATATCTTTGGGCTT
Source organism: Macrobrachium nipponense (assembly GCF_015104395.2). Lineage (NCBI taxonomy): Eukaryota > Metazoa > Arthropoda > Malacostraca > Decapoda > Palaemonidae > Macrobrachium > Macrobrachium nipponense. Next base: position 7,013,361 of record NC_087221.1, on the reverse strand, counting down.
ATTGGCTCCCTTTTTGGGAGTTTGTCCCTCTTATTTGGTGACAGTGAAAAATATTGTATTTAAATTGAAGGATAAAAAAATCGTTTTCTTCGCCCACCCCCCTTTTTCAGGCTATTCTTATATTTATTTTTGATACAAAAATCGCCAAAATAAAGGAGGTAAAATCTCTTACAAATATTATGCAAAAATTGATATATTTCTTAAATGAATTTATTACATTTATTGACCGAATTTCAGGTGTTTTTTGAAATAATTTTCGAAATAAAAATCAGTCATCAAAAATCAGGCAAAATATTAAAAATATTAGATTCAAATTAAACCTTTTATAAACAGCTTTTAATTTGAAGTTAGTTGTCCTAATATTAGCCAATTTTCTAAATGATTTTTGAAGCAAAAATCATCCATCACAAAGAGGAATGAATTTCATCGACATGTTAAAATAGTTATTTAATTTTTGGATTGTACACTCATTTTTATGACTGATTTTTTTCAAATATAATGATAAAAATCGCCTGAAAATAGGACAAGAAATATAGCATAAAAAGTTTTGATGAATATTCCAGTTTTTGCATATTTTTAGGTTTTTGTCTTATTGTCTAAAAAATCATCATAAAAATGCTAAAAACCAAATTAAACTTAAAAAAAACTTAAAAAATATATAAATTTAAATGAAATATTTAACGTTTTAGTTCTCCTTCAGATGTGTGATTTTTGTTTCAAAAACCACTTAAAAAACCACACATTTAAAAAAAATTTCAATTTTGGTACACAATTTTTAAGAGTTTGTTTTCATCTTTTGATGCAAGATTTTTGTGTCAAGAATCATTATAAAACACTAAACCAGGAGGAAAAAAATACAACATTTATGATAATTTTGCATTCGATTTAATTCTGACTTCTGTTTCCATAATCATTTCGAAAATTACCTAAATCAGGACAATAAATATAACATAAGAGAAAGGTTTAAAAAAATTATTATGAACTAAAATTTTTAGGAATTGTTCACCCCATTTTGATAACTAATTATGAAAATCGCATAAAAAAAGACAAAAAATGAAACTAAAAACCTTATTTGAATTTATATACAATTTTTTTTGGCAGCTTTTTGATAAATGATTTTAGCTTTTGTCTAAATTTTAATGTTATATTCATTTTCATATTCTTATTAAATATTTTTAGATAAAAATC
>NC_087221.1:7008531-7011673 GCF_015104395.2 Macrobrachium nipponense | reverse complement strand
ATTAAAATTTAGACAAAAGCTAAAATTATTCATCAAAAATCTGCCAGAAAAAAATGTATATAAATTCAAATGAGGTTTTTAGTTTCATTTTGTGTTCTTTTTTATGCGATTTTCATAATTAGTTATCAAAATGGGGTGAAAAACTCCCAAAAATTTTAGTTCATTATTATTTTTTAACCGTTTTTTATTTTATAAATATTGTCCTGATTTAGGTAATTTTCGAAATGATATGGAAACAGTAGTCAGAATTAAATCGAATACAATATTATCATATATGTTGTATTTTTTCCTCCTTTTAGGTGATTTTTATAATGATTCTTGACATAAAAATCTTGCATCAAAAGATGAAAACAAACTCTCAAAAATTGTATACCAAAATTGAAACTTTTTTTATATGTAAGTGGTTTTTTAAAAGATTTTTGAAACTAAAATCACACATCTAAAGGAGGACTAAAACTCGTTAAATATTTCATTTAAATTGATATATATTTTAATCTTTTTTCAGTTTAATTTTGTTTTTAGCATTTTTATGATGATTTTTGAAACAAAAAGACAAAAACCTAAAAATATTGTGCAAAAGCTGGAATATTTTTTAAAACTTTTTATGCTATATTTATTGTCCCATTTTTAGGCGATTTTTATAATTATATTTGAAAAAAAAATCAGTCATAAAAATGAGTGTACAATGCAAAAATTAAATAATTATTTTAACATGTCTATTTGAATTCATTCCTCTTTGTGATGGATAATTTTTGCTTCAAAAATCATTTAGAAAATTGGCTAAAATTAGGACAATGAACTTCAAATTAAAAGCAGTTTGTAAAAGGTTTAATTTGAATCTAATATTTTATATATTTTGCCTGATTTTTGATGACTGATTTTTATTTCGAAAATTATTTCAAAAAACACCTGAAATTCGGGCAATAAATGTAACAAAATCATTTAAGAAATATATAAATTTTTGCATAATATTTTTGAGAGTTTTTACCTCCTTTATTTTGGCGATTTTTTTATCAAAAATAAATATAAGAATAGCCTGAAAAATGGGGGTGGGCGAAGAAAACGATTTTTTTATCTTTCAATTTAAATACAATATTTTTCACTATGTCACCAAATAAGAGGGCCAAACTCCCAAAAAGGGAGCCAATAAGCCCAAAGATATTGCATTAAAAATTACATATTTTTAGAGCTTTTCTCTTTCATTTTTTAAACTATTTTTTAGAGAATTTTTATAATGATTAATTGAAACAGAAAACATCCACCAAAGTAAGCGGTAAAATTTAAATATTTTTATTACTTTTCATGTTACATTAATCTATCTACTAAAAATTTAGGCGAAACAAAAATGTATCAAAAAGATGAAAAACTTTAATATTTTGTACTAAAATTTAAATATTGTTTTAACTTTTTAAGTTACATTTATTTTCATATATTTAGCGATTTTTAAAAGCCTTTTGAGACAAAAATTCACTCATTGGATAGTGGTCATAATCTAAAAAAAAAAAAAAAAATTATTTATATTTGGAATATGTTTAAATGTTTTTGTCTTTCACTAATTTTTTAGTTTTTTTTATAATTAATTTTTATCAACAAATACCCTCAAGAAAGGGGGAAAAACTCAAAAATTTATATATGTTTTATATTTTTATGTGCTATTCATTGCCCTATTTTAGGCCAATTTTTAAATAATTTTTGAAATGAAAACTAGTCCTAAAAAACGGTAAAATTATTAACAATATTGTATTCAAATTAAATTCTTTTCTAAACTGCTTTTAAATCATTTGAAAATCGCATAAATTTTGACAATTAATGTACCATAAAAATGTGAAACAAATATATTTTAATTTAAATAAACTATTTATGGTAAAATATTGTATCTAAATTGAAATATTTAAGGCTTTTTTTAGGTATCTTTTTTGTCTTTTTATAATTTTGATACACTATGTGTTGTAAAATATTATATAAAATTAAAATAATTTTTAAAGCTTTTTAGGTCTCTAATTTTGTCATTTTTTTAATTCATATATACTATTTATTGTAAAATTGAAATATTTTTGAAGCTTTCTTAGGTTTCTTTTTTAAGCAATTTTTGGAATAGTTTTTTAAACAAAAATCCGCAAACAAAAAAAAGAAAAAACTCAAAAATACAATGCAAAAATTGAAATTATTTAAAACTTTCATTGTCCCCTTCTTAGGCGTGTTTTTACTTGATTTTCGGTATCAAAATCATTCATAAAAAAGAAGGCAAAACCCCCAAAATATTGTATCCAAACTGTATTTTTTTTAACTCTGTTTATTTTAAATTCATTGTGTTATCTAATACGATATTTTAAATGATTTAAAAAAAACAGTCATCAAACAAACAAAACAAACAAAAACCTTCAAAAATTTTATGATATATTAATTTCTAAAATAAAAATCAGTCATCAAAAAGTGAGGGAAAATCCTTTAAATATTGTATTCAAATAAATTAATTTTTGTACTGTAGCAGTTTTTTTTTTTTTAAATCATTTAAATAAAAATATATAAAAAACTGAAAAAGTTTCGAAAATTTGGTACTTAAAATTGTAATTTTTTTTAACGTTTTATGTTACATTCATCATCCTTTTTAAAGAAATTTTTGAAATAATTTTTAAACAAAAATCATCTATTAAAACGAAGCGCAAGAAACCCTTTTAAACTGAAATTTTTTAAATTCTTTTTTCTGTTTTAGATTTTTACTTTTTTAAAGAGGATTTTCATAATGACTGAAACAGAAAACCGCTAAGATGAAGAAAAATATTTTGCAAAAAAATATATATTTAAAACCATTTTATGATAAATTTATTGCCCTATTTTTAACCGATTTTTTAAATGATTTTTTAAAGACAAATCAAAGTTTAAAAAATCTTAAAATTTTCGTATATGAATTGAAATGTGATTTAAAGTTTTTTATGTTATATTCGTTTTCATTTTTTATTTGATTTGTTAAATGATTTTTGAACCAAAATCACTTTTTCAGGCTATTCCTAAATTGATTTTTGATAAAAAAAAACGGACAAAATAAAGGAGGTAAAAACTCTCAAAAATATTGTGCACAAAATTTTTATATTTCCTAAAGGATTTTGTTTCATATATTGCCCGAATTTTAGGTTAGTTTTGA
>NC_087221.1:6978531-6988531 GCF_015104395.2 Macrobrachium nipponense | reverse complement strand
AACACAATGAATTTAAAATAAACAGTTTAAAAAAATACAGTTTAGATACAATATTTTGGGAGTTTTGCCTTCTTTCTTATGACTGATTTTGATAACGAAAATCATGTAAAAACACGACAAGTTTTAAAATAATTTCAATTTTTGCATAGTATTTTTGAGTTTTTCCTCTCTTTGTTGGTGGATTTTTGTTTAAAAAACTATTCCAAAAATTGCTTAAAAAAAGAAACCTAAGAAAGCTTCAAAAATATTTCAATTTTACCATAAATAGTGTATTTGAATAAAAAAAAAGGACAAAATAAGAGACCTAAAAAGCTTTAAAAATGATTTTAATTTATGTATAATATTTTACCACTAATTGTGTATTAAACTTATAAAAAGACAAAAAAGATTCCTAAAAAAGCCTTAAATATTTCAATTTAGATACAATATTTTACCATAAATAGTTTATTTAAATTAAAATATATTTGTTTCACATTTTTATGGTACATTAATTGTCAAAATTTATGCGATTTTCAAATGATTTAAAAGCAGTTTAAAAAAGAATTTAATTTGAATACAATATTTTTAATAAATATACTGTTTTTTAGGACTAATTTTTATTTGAAAAATTATTTAAAAATTGGCATAAAATAGGGCAATGAATAGCACATAATAATTTAAAACATATAAATTTTTGAGTTTTTTCCCCTTTGTTAAGGCTGTTTGTTGATAAAAATTAATTATAAAAACAACTAAAAAATTAGTGAAACACAAAAACATTTAAACATATTCCAAATTAAATACAATATTTTATTTTAGATTATGACCTCTATCTAATGAGTGATTTTTTTTTTGTTTCAAAAGGCTTTTAAAAATCGCTAAATATATGAAAATAAACGTAACTTAAAAAGTTTAAAACAATATTTCAATTTTAGTACAAAATCTTAAAGTTTTTCATCTTTTTGATACATTTTTCTTTAGGAGTTTTACCCTCTCTTAGGTGACTAATTTTTATTTCAAAAATCAATTAAAAAATCGCCTAAATTTGTAGTAGATTGATTAATGTAACATGAAAAGAAATAAAAAATGTGTAAATTTTACCGCTTACTTTGGTGGCTGTTTTCTGTTTCAATTAATCATTATAAATTTTCTTTTTAAATAGTTTAAAAAATGAAACAGAGAAAAGCTCTAAAAATATGTAATTTTTAAATGCAATATCTTTGGGCTTATTGGCTCCCTTTTTGGGAGTTTGGCCCTCTTATTTGGTGACAGCGGAAAATATAGTATTTAAATTGAAAGATAAAAAAATTGTTTTCTTCGCCCACCTCCCTTTTTCAGGCTATTCTTCTATTTATTTTTGATACAAAAATCACCAAAATAAAGGAGGTAAAAACTCTCAAGAATATTATGCAAAAATTTATATATTTCATAAATGATTTTGTTACATTTATTGCCAGAATTTCAGGTGTTTTTTGAAATAATTTTCGAAATAAAAGTCAGTCATCAAAAATCAGGCAAAATATTAAAAATATTAGATTCAAATTAAACCTTTTACAAACTGCTCTTAATTTGAAGTTCATTGTCCTAATTTTAGCCAATTTTCTAAATAATTTTTGAAGCAAAAATCATCCATCACAAAAAGGAATGAATTTCAAATAGACATGTTAAAATAATTATTTAATTTTTGGATTGTACACTCATTTTTATGACTGATTATTTTTCAAATATAATGATAAAAATCGCCTAAAAATGGGACAAGAAATATAGCATAAAAAGTTTTAATAAATATTCCAGTTTTTGCACAATATTTTTAGGTTGTTGTCTTTTTGTTTCTAAATTCATCATAAAAATGCTAAGAAAAATTAAACTGAAAAAAGCTTAAAATATATATCAATTTAAATGAAATATTTAACGCGGTTTAGTCCACCTTTAGATGTGTGATTTTTTTTTCAAAAATCTTTTAAAAAACCACATACATTTTAAAAAAGTTTCAATTTTGGTACACAATTTTTGAGAGTTTGTTTTCATTTTTTTATGCAAGATTTTTGTGTCAAGAATCATTATAAAAATCACCTAAAAAGGAGGAAAAAAATACAAAATTTATGATAATTTTGCATTTGATTTAATTCTGACTTCTGTTTCCATAATTATTTCGAAAATTACCTAAATTAGGACAAGGAATATAACATAAAAGAAGGCTTTAAAAAAATAATTATGAACTAAAATTTTTGGGAGTTTTTCACCCCATTTTGATGACTAATTATGAAAATCGCATAAAAAAGGACAAAAAATGAAACTAAAAACCTTATTTGAATTTATATACAATATTTTTTTTTGGGGGGGGGCAGCTTTTTGATAAGTGATTTTAGCTTTTGTCTAAATTTTAATGTTATATTCATTTTCATATTTGTATTAAATTATTTTTTAAATAAAAATCAGTTATCGAAATAAGGGCGAAAATTCTTAAAATACTGTATTTATTCCGTTTTCCCCCTTTTTTTAGCGAATTTTTATATTGATTTTTGAAACAAAAAATAGCCAAAATTAAAAAAGAAATATACTCAATAATATTTTGCACAAATATATAGACGTATTTTTAAAACAAGTTTACGTTCTATTTCAAGGCAATTTTTAAAATAATTTTTGATATAAAAATCAGTCATCAAAAAGAGGGAAAAGCTATCAAATTAGTGAATTGAAATTAATTTTTTAACTGATTTTAATTTGAAATACATTCTCTTAATTTAGCCAATTTTCTGAATGATTTTAGAAACAAAAATCATCCATCAAAAATAGGAACAAACTCTCAAACATGTACAAAAAAAATTAAAATACTGTAAAAAATAATTTTTGAAATAGAAATCTGTCATCAAAAACAAAAGTCCTAAAAATATCATATTGGAAATTATTTATTATTTAGCTGTTTTTTTTTGTTATATTCATTATCCAATAATAAATAAATAAATAAATAAATAAAAATAAATAAACAAAACAAAAAATATAAAAAAATAATTAAAAAAATAATAAAATAAATTAAATTAAAATAAATAAATAAAAATAAAAAATTAAAATGAATAAATGAAAATAAATAAAAAAATAAATAAGTAAAAATAAAAAAAAAATAAAAAAAAAATAAAAAAAAATAAATAAAATAGATAAAATAAACATAAAAAATAAAATGAAATAAAATAAATAAATAAATAAAACAAATATAAATAAAAATAAATCCAAAAATATAAATGAAAATAAAAAATATTAAAGAAAAAAATAAAAAATAAATAAATAAATAAAATAAATAGATAATAAAAAAAAATAAAGAATAAATAAATAAAAATAAATAATTAAATAAAAATAAAAGAAATAAAAAATAAATACAAATAAATATAAAAATAGAGTATAAATAAATAAATAAAAATAAATCAAAACTAAATAATACATAAAACTAAATAAAATAAATAAAGATAAATAACAATAAATAAAAAAAAATAAAAAAAAATCAATAAAAATAAATAAAATTAAATAAAATAAATAAATGAAATGAATAAGTAAAAAAAAATAAATAGGTAAAAAAAAATAAAAAAAACAAAAAATAAAAAAAAAATAAAAATAAATAAATAAAATTTTATAAATAGATAAAATAAATAAATAAAAATAACAAAAAAATAAAAATAAATAAATGAATAAAAATACATAAAAATAAACAAATAATAAAAATAAAAATCAAATAAATTAAAAAAAAAAACTAAATAAAGAAATAAAAAAGAAAATAAATAAACAAAAATTGAAAAAAGAATAAATCAAAATAATAAAAAAATAAATAAAAATAAATAAATTAAAATAAAAATAAATAAATAAATAAATAAAAATAAATTTAAACAAAATTAAAATTAAAATAAATAAAAACAAAAATAGAAAGAAATAAAACAAATAAAAAATTATAATAAAAAAAAATTAATAAACCAAAAAATAAAATAAATAAAAACAAAAGAAAAATAAAAATTAAAGAAAAATAAGAAATAAATAAAAAAAAATAACAAATAAATAAATAAAAATAAATAAATATAAATTAAAATTAAAGAAAACAAAAAATAAATCGCATAAATAAAAATAAATAAAATAAATAAAAATAAAAATACCATAAATAAAGAAAAAAAAATGAAAAAAGAAAAAAATAATAAATAAAAATCCATAAACTGAAATCGATAAAATAAATAAAATAAAATAAAGAATAAAAATGAATGAATAAATAAATAAAAATAAATAAATAATAGAAATGATGAAATAAAAAAAATAAAAATAAATTAAAAAGAAATAAAAGTACATAATAAGAAATAAATAAAAATATATAAATAAATAAAAAATATTAAAGAAAATAAATAAATCAAAATAAAAAAATATTAAGGAGTAAAAATAAAAATAAAAAAACTAACTTAAATTAAATAAAAATAAGTGACAATAAATAAAAATAAATAAATAACAAATGAAAATAAAATAAACTAAATAACTGAATAAATAAAATAAGTAAATAATTGAAAATAAAAAATAAAAATTAATTAATAAAAATAAAAAAAAATAAAAATAAAAATAAATAAAAATAAATAAATATATAAAAATAATAAATAAATAAATAAATGAATAAAAATAAAAAAAAATGAAATAAAATAAATAATTTTAAAAATAAAAGAAATAAATAAAAATAAATAAATAAATAAAAATAAATAAATAAATTAAAATAAATAAATAAATAAAAATAAATAAATAAATAAAAATAAAATTAAATAAATAAATAAAAATAAAATAAATAAATAAATAAAAATAAAAAATATATAGAAATAAATAAATAAATAAAAATAAAATAAATGAAATAAATAAATACATAAAAATAAATAAATAAATAAAAATAAATAAATAAATAAATAGTAAAACAAATAAATAAATAAAAATATATAAATAAAAATAGACAAAAATAAATAAATAAATAAATAAATAATAAATAATAAATGAATAAAAATATATAAATAAAATAAAATAAAAAATAAAATAAAAAAATAAATAAATAAAAAATATATAAATAAAAAAAATAAATAAAAAAAATAAACAAAAATTAAAAAAAATCAATAAATAAAAATAAAAATAAATAATAAACAAATAAAAATAAACAAATAGAAATAAATAAATTAATTAATAAAATAAATAAATAAAAAAATAAAAATAAATAAATAAATAAATAAATAAATAAATAAAAAAATAAATAAATAAATAAATAAATAAATAATATAAAATAAATAAAAATAAATAAATAAATATAAAAAATCAAAATAAATAAATAAAAATAAATAAATAAAAATAAGGAAATAAATAAATAGAAAAAAAGTAAATAAATAAAAAAATAAAATTAAGTTAATAAATAAATAAACACTATAAATAAATAAAATAAATCCAAATAAATCAATCAAAATAAAAAATATTAAAGAAAATAAATAAGTCAAAATAAAAAATATTAAAGAGAAAAAATAAATGAAAAATTTAAAAAAATAAATAAATAAAAAAATAAATAAATAAATAAATAAAAAATAAAAATAAATCCAAATAAAAATAATAAATAAAATGAATTTAAAAAAATATCTAAAAATAAATAACATAAAAATAATAAATAAATATAAATAAATAATAAAATAGAAATAAAAACAAAAAAATAAATAATAAATAAAAAATATAAATAAATGAATAAATAAATGAAAAAAATAAATAATAAAAAAAATAAATAAAGAAAAATAAATCAAATAAATTAATAAAATTAAATTAAAAAATAAATTGAAAAAAAATAAAAAATAAATAAAATAAATAAAAATAAAATTAAATAAAATAAAATAAATAAATGGAATAAAAATAAATAAATAAACAAAAATAAAAATAAATAAAAATAAAAAACAAATAAAAAAAATAAAAATTTAATAAATAAATTTTTAAAATAAATAAATAAAATAAAAATAAATAATAAAAATTAATAGAAATAAAAATATATAAATAAAAATAAAGAAGAAAGAAATTAAATTAAAATTAACATTTTTTTTTTTTAAAAAAATAAAGATAAAATAACATAAAAATAAATAAATAAATAAACATAATAAATAAATAAATAAAAATCAAATCAAATGAAAATAAATTAATATATAAAAATAAAATAAATAGATAAAAAAAAAAAAAAAAAAAAAAAAAAATTAATAAATAAAAATAAATAAAAATAAAAATAAATAAAATAATTAAATAAATAAATAAATAAAAAATAAAAAAATAAACAAAATAAATAAATAAAAAAATAAATAAAAATAAAATAAATAGAAAAAAAATAATTAAAAAAAATAAAATTAAATAAATAAATAAATAAAAACAACTATGAATAAATAAAAATAAATCCAAATGAATAAATCCAAATAAAAAAATATTAAAGAAAATAAATAAATCAAAATAAAAAACATTAAAGAGAAAAAGTAAATAAAAAATAAAAATAAATAAATAAATAAAAATATAAATAAATGAAATAAAATAAATAAATAAAATAAATAAATGAATAAATAATTTTAAAAATTAATAATAAAAATAAATAAATTGATTAATAAAAATAATAAAAATAAATAAAAATAAATAAAAATAAATAAAAATAAATAAAAAATAAATCAAAAATATAAATGAACAAAATTATTAAATAAAAATAAATAAATAAATAAAAATAAATAAATAAAAATAGATAAATAAATAAAAAATAATAAATAAAAGTAAATAAATAAATAAAAAAAATAATAAATAAATAAATAAAAATATAAAAAATAAATAAAAATAAAAATAAATAAATAAAATAAATAAAAATGCATAAATAAATAAATAAAAATAAATGAATAAATAAAAAAGAAAAATAAACACAATAAAATAAATATAAATAAAAAAATAAATAAAAATATAAATAAATAAATAAAGAAAAAAGTAAAATAAAAAAAATAAATAAATAAATAAAAAAAAAATATGAAAAAATAAATAAAAAGAAAAATAAATAAAATAAATAAAAATAAATAAATTAGTTATAAATAAATAAATAAAAATGAATAAATAAATAAAAAAATAATAAATAAAAATAAATAAACAAAAATAAAGAAATAAAAATAAATAAATAAAAATAATGAATAAAAATAAATAAATAAATCGCTCATTCATTTCAACAATGACATAACTCAAAAATTGAAGATTTTGAGTTATTTATACCACTGAATTTGCCATTTTCTATATTTATTTGTGGTAAGAACGCCATAACTCTAGTAGCAAAACTGGCCGCTAGATGTCGCTCAAGGCATAGTGACTCATTTAAATTCAAACTTATCGTTTGGTTGTCATAGTATTGTATTTCAGTTGCGTCTTGACTGTTGTAGAGAAAGCATCGTTATTGTTTCTGCAACAGTGACATATTTCTTATTATGACAGTGTTCTGACGAGGTTAGTAATTGTTTCATATCATAACTTTTTGTTGAACAGTGAATTATTTAGACTTAATGCGATATTGAAACAATATTTATTCAATTTCTTGCCTACATATATCAAAATATGACGTTGTTGAAAGTAAAGAGTGTACGTGCAATCGAAATATTTTGTTTTGTGTCATTCTTACAACCAAGCAAGCAGACGCTTGACTATATGAAATTAGATCTAAGTATATTTATGACATTATTGAAACAAAACTGTTCAGAATTGCATATTTCAGTCATGATACATATTTGATTATGTCGTTCTTACAACAAAGTATGTTACTAGGATAAGTTTAAAGCTACAGTTAAGACATTTACTAAGGCATAAAAGTTTGAGTGATTGCCCTAAAAATCAATATAATTGATCTTAATACAGGTAAATATGACTAGTCGAGGTAAACAACTGTTACAGTTGGCATTGAAATCGGTGGAAAAAACAAAAGAGGCATCATCGCAGGAGACTGAAGTGACTGAAAATGTCTCTGAGTCAGGTAAGCTGCTGAAGGATTAAGATTTGTCTATTATTTCATATAATTAAATCAACGATGATAAAAAATTTGACCTTTAAAATATCCCCTACGTAATGCAAGTATAATAATTATAATTGACATCATTACTGTAGAGAATACATGTTACATAATAATTATGTTGCTTACATTGTTGCAGGAAAGAATGTCGAAGTCCTAGCAAACCAACACGAGACACCACCAAGTTCTTCCCAGAACACCAAGAGTGTAGAGATGCCGACAATGCAGTGCAGAATTTCAGGTGAAAGTTCATTATCAAGGCATAGTTCTACATCAAGCAGTACCTCTTCATCAAGCAGCAGCAGTTCCTCATCATCTTCGTCAAAGAGCAGTTCATCATCAACTCATGCAGCATCACCAGATGTGCTAGACTCTGATGATTCAGTTGCAGATAAGAACTATGAACCAAATTATGACAAAGATTCAGAAGGAGTTGATAGTAATGACGATGACTCTTCTCTGAATCAAAATTTTGACGCTGCTACACTTGGAAATAGTGACGCTGCTACACTTGGAAATAGCGATGCTGCTAGACTTGGAAATAGTGACGCTGCTACACTTGGAAATAGTGATGCTGCTAGACATGGAAATAGTGACGCTGCTACACTTGGAAATAAGGTCACCAAAGAATTAGAGAGCCCAGCTAAAAGAGGTTCGAAAAGGAAGAAACGACCTGAAAATTGGGGGCGAAGTCTCCAGAAAAAACTACGAAATGAAGGAAAACGGTATGTAATGCATACCAAAGAGAGAAAAGAATGGGAAGAAAGAAAAGTAAAGCCGCCTTGCAGGAAAAAATGTAGGTTGAGGTGCTCAATGAAATTTACTGAAAAACAAAGAATGTCCATATTTGCATCCTACTGGGAATTGGGTGATATTGACAAACAAAGACAGTTTATTGCTTATGCAATTGATCAAATTGTATTAGTTTTTTCGTGTCGGTAGGTACAAGACAACAAATGAAAGCCTAAACAACAAGCTTTTTATTTCAAATTTGAATGAAGGAAGAAGTTAGGGCTTGGTAAACTGTTTTTTATAAACAAACCCCATTAGATATTCAATGATACCGCCCTATCCGCACAGTCCTGGAAAAGAAGAATAAAGTTTGTGGAAATTTGATTGAAAATGATCTGAAAGGTAAGCACAGTAATCACCACACCGTTGATGAAGGTATCAAGGACTGAATGAAGGCTCATATTGATTCCATTCCAAAAATTGAGAGTCATTACCTCAGGGCTAATACATCGAGAGTTTTCATTGACGGAAGCAAGACTGTTGCTGATATCCATAGAGATTATGTTTCAAAATGCAAAGAGAATAATGCACCGTTTGGGAACTACTCTATGTTCTACAAGGTGTTCACTGAAGATTACAATATTTCTTTTTTCACCCCGAAAAAAGATCAATGTGACACATGTGCAACCTTTGAAAATGCAAGTAAAACTGAAAAAAATAGTCTGCAAGAGAAGTATGATCAGCACCAAGTTGAAAAAAAATTGTCGAGATCTGAAAAAGCTAGTGATAAAGTATCATCAAATGCTGCTGTAGCTGTTTATGATTTGCAAGCTGCATTCCAACTGCCCAAAGGAGATGTATCCCTGTTTTACTACAAATCCAAGTTAAATGTTTTGAATTTTACACTTTATGACTTGAAATCTAACAATTGTGAGTGTTATGTCTGGGATGAATCCAATGGGCATCGTGGAGTAAATGAACTTGGTTCTTGTGTTCTTGACTATATCCATAAAGTTTGTGAAACTGGTAAGAAGGATATTATTTTTTATTCAGACAATTGCGGTGGTCAGCAGAAAAACAAGTTTATGTTAGCTCTCTACTTATATGCAGTAAATAATCTGGACCTTGATTCCATTATACACAAGTTTCTCATGAAAGGACATTCCCAGAATGAGGGCGATTCAGGCTCACTTCAATTGATTGAAAGGGCAAGCCAAAGCGGACAACGTCCTTAAGAGTGGGACCCAA
>NC_087221.1:6968782-6973031 GCF_015104395.2 Macrobrachium nipponense | reverse complement strand
CCAAATGAATAAATCAAAATAAAAAAATATTAAAGAAAATAAATAAATCAAAATAAAAACATTAAAGAGAAAAAAATTAATAAAAATAAATAAATAAATAAAAAAATAAATAAATAAATGAAAATAAAAATAAATAAAAAAAATAAAAAATAAAACAAATTAAAATAAATAAATTTTAAAAAATAATAAATGAAAAAATAAATCAAAAAAATTGATTAATAAAAATAAAATAAAAAAAATAAAAATATAAAAAAATAAATAAAAATAAAAAAAATAAATAAAAAAATAAAAAATAAATAAATAAAAAAAAATAAAAATGAAAAATAAAATAAAAATAAATAAATAAAAATAAAAATAAAATAAAAATAAAAAGATAAAATAAAAAATAAAAATAAATAAATAAAAAGTAATAAATAAATAAAAATAAATAAAATAAATAAAAAAATAAATATAAAAAATAAATAAAAATAAAAATAAATAAATAAACAAATAAAAAAAATAAAAACCTATAAATAAAATAAATAAAAATAAATAAAATAAAAATAAAAAATAAAAAAAATAAAAATAAATAAATAAATAAAAATAAAATAAATAAAATAAAATAAATAAAAAATAAAATAAATAAATAAAGAAAAAAAAATAAAATAAATAAATTAAATAAACAAAAAAAAAATTAAAATAAAAAAATAAAATAAAAAATAAAATAAATAAATAAAAATAAATAAAAAAAAAAAATAAAAAAAATAAAAAAAATAAATAAAAAAATAAAAAGAATAAATAAATAAAAAAATAAATAAATAAATAAAAAATAAATAAAACAAAAATAAATAAAGAAATAAAAATAAATAAATAAAATAAAAAATAAATAAATAAATAAACGCTCATTCATTTCAAAACCAATGACCATAACTCAAAAATTCAAGATTTTGAGTTATTTATACCACTGAATTTGCCATTTTCTATATATATTTGTGGTAAGAACGCCATAACTCTAGTAGCAAAACTGGCCGCTAGATGTCGCTCAAGGCATAGTGACTCATTTAAATTCAAACTTATCGTTTGGTTGTCATAGTATTGTATTTCATTTGCGTCTTGACTGTTGTAGAGAAAGCATCGTTATTGTTCCTGCAACAGTGACATATTTCTTATTATGACAGTGTTCTGACGAGGTTAGTAATTGTTTCATATCATAACTTTTTGTTGAACAGTGAATTATTTAGACTTAATGCGATATTGAAACAATATTTATTCAATTTCTTGCCTACATATATCAAAATATGACGCTGTTGAAAGTAAAGAGTGTTAGTGCAATCGAAATATTTTGTTTTGTGTCATTCTTACAACCAAGCAAGCAGTCGCTTGACTATATGAAATTAGATCTAGGCAATCTGGTTGACCTCTTTAGTTTTAGTCTTTTATATATATGGACTAACATTCCATATTTTTATTAATTATTAAGTTCAGTTAACATATTTTTATGACATTATTGAAACAAAACTGTTCAGAATTGCATATTTCAGTCATGATACATATTTGATTATGTCGTTCTTACAACAAAGTATGTTACTAGGATAAGTTTAAAGCTACAGTTAAGAAATTTACTCTAAGCATAAAGTTTGAGTGATTGCCCTAAAAATCAATATAATTGATCTTAATACAGGTAAATATGACTAGTCGAGGTAAACAACTGTTACAGTTGGCATTGAAATCGGTGGAAAAAACAAAAGAGGCAGCATCGCCGCAGGAGACTGAAGTGACGGAAAATGTCGTCTCTGAGTCAGGTATGAAGCTGCTGCCTGAAGGATTAATTAAGATTTGTCTATTATTTCATATAATTAAATCAACGATGATAAAAATGTTGACCTTTAAAATATCCCCTACGTAATGCAAGTATAATAATTATAATTGACATCATTACTGTAGAGAATACATACATGTTACATAATAATTATGTTGCTTACATTGTTGCAGGAAAGAATGTCGAAGTCGTAGCAAACCAACACGAGACACGACACCACCAAGTTCTTCCCAGAACACCAAGAGTGTAGAGATGCCGACAATGCAGTGCAGAAATTCAGGGGAAAGTTCATTATCAAGGCATAGTTCTACATCAAGCAGTACCTCTTCATCAAGCAGCAGCAGCAGCAGCAGTTCCTCATCATCCTCGTCAAAGAGCTGCAGTTCATCATCAACTCATGCAGCAGCATCACCAGATGTGCTAGACTCTGATGATTCAGTTGCAGATAAAAACTATGAACCAAATTATGACAAAGATTCAGAAGGAGTTGATAGTAATGACGATGACTCTTCTCTGAATCAAAATTTTGACGCTGTTACACTTGGAAATAGTGACGCTGCTACACTTGGAAATAGTGACGCTGCTACACTTGGAAATAGTGATGCTGCTAGACATGGAAATAGTGACGCTGCTACACTTGGAAATAGTGACGCTGCTACACTTGGAAATAGTGACGCTGCTAGACTTGGAAATAGTGATGCTGCTACACATGGAAATAGTGACGCTGCTAGACTTGGAAATAGTGACGCTGCTACACTTGGAAATAGTGATGCTGCTAGACATGGAAATAGTGACGCTGCTACACTTGGAAATAATGTCAGCAAAGAATTAGAAAGCCCAGCTAAAAGAGGTTCGAAAAGGAAGAAACGACCTGAAAATTGGGGGCGAAGTCTCCAGAAAAAAACTACGAAACGAAGGAAAACGGTATGTAATGCATACCAAAGAGAGAAAAGAATGGGAAGAAAGAAAAGTAAAGCCGCCTTGCTGTGAAAAATGCAGGTTGAGGTGCTCAATGAAATTTACTGAAAAACAAAGAATGTCCATATTTGCATCCTACTGGCAATTGGGTTATATTGACAAACAAAGACAGTTTATTGCTAATGCAATTGATCAAATTGTATTATGTTCGTGTCGGAGGTACAAGACAACAAAGAAAGCCTAACAATGCTTTTTATTTCAAATTGAATGAAGGAAGAGTTAGGGTGTGTAAATTGTTTTTTATAAACACATTAGATATCAATGACCGCCCTATCCGCACAGTCCTGGAAAAGAAGAATAAAGTTTGTGGAAATTTGATTGAAAATGATCTGAGAGGTGAGCACGGTAATCACCACACCGTTGATGAAGGTATCAAGGACGGAATGAAGACTCATATTGATTCCATTCCAAAAATTGAGTCATTACCTCAGGGCTAATACATCGAGAGTTTTCATTGACGGAAGCAAGACTGTTGCTGATATCCATAGAGATTATGTTTCAAAATGCTAAGAGAATAATGCACCATTTGGGAGCTACTCTATGTTCTACAAGGTGTTCACTGAAGATTACAATATTTCTTTTTTCACCCCGAAAAAATATCAATGTGACACATGTGCAACCTTTGAAAATGCAAGTAAAACTGCAAGTAAAACTGGAAAAAAATAATCTGCAAGAGAAGTATGATCAGCACCAAGTTGAAAAAAAATTGTCAAGATCTGAAAAAGCTAGTGATAAAGTATCATCAAATGCTGCTGTAGCTGTTTATGATTTGCAAGCTGTATTCCAACTGCCCAAAGGAGATGTATCCCTGTTTTACTACAAATCCAAGTTGAATGTTTTGAATTTTACACTTCATGACTTGAAATCTAACAATGGTGAGTGTTATGTCTGGGATGAATCCAATGGGCATCGTGGAGTAAATGAACTGGGTTCTTGTGTTCTTGACTATATCCATAAAGTTTGTGAAACTGGTAAGAAGGATATTATTTTTTATTCAGACAATTGCGGTGGTCAGCAGAAAAACAAGTTTATGTTAGCTCTCTACTTATATGCAGTAAATAATCTGGACCTTCATTCCACTACTCACAAGTTTCTCATTAAAGGACATTCCCAGAATAAGGGCGATTCCGCTCACTCATTGATTGAAAGGCAAGTCAAGCGACTCCTTAAGAGTGGACCAATCTATGTTCCAGAAACATTCATAACCGCTATTCGAATGGCAATGCAAGAGGAGAGCCTTTTAAGGTGAAAGAATGTGATTATGAATTCTTCTTGAACATTAAAGTTTTGGCTAACGAAATTGGTCCAATGATGAACAAGAAGGAGCTGAAAATTTCTGAAGGGAAAATATGGAAAGTTACTTAAGAATCTCCAAATTCAGTATACTACAAACATTCTTATAATGAAAATTTCAAGGAAGCAACTGTTCTCAAGAAAAAAATGTCTATAGGAACCTTCACAATTCCACCATGC
>NC_087221.1:6958782-6963782 GCF_015104395.2 Macrobrachium nipponense | reverse complement strand
TAAATAAAATAAATAAATAAAGTAAATAAAATTAAATTAATACTAAATAACTAAATCAATAAAAAAAAATGAACCAATAAAATAAAACAAGTAAAATAAATAATAAATAAATAAAATAATTAACTAAATAAATAAAATAATAAAATAAAAATAAATAAAAATAATAAACAAATAATAAATATCAATAAATAAATAATAATAAGAATAAATAAAAACAAATAAATAAATCAAATAAAATAAATAAATAAAATAAAAGAAATAAATAATAAATAATAAATAAATAAAAAATAAAAAATAAATTAAAAATAAATAAAATAAATATATATATAAAAATAAAAATAAATAAATAAATAAATAAAAATTAAAAATAAATATATAAAATAAATAAAAATCGATAAAATAAATAGATAAGTAAAAATAAATAAAAATAATAAATAAATAAATAAAAATAACCAATAAACAAAAAATAAAAAATAAATAAATAAATATAAAACAAAAAAATATAAAGGTTAAATAAATAAATGAAAATAAAAATAAAAATAAATAAAAAATAAAAATAAATTTAAAAATAAAAATAAATAAAAATAAATAAAAAAAATAATTAAAAAAAAAAATATATAAATGAATAAATAAAATAAAAATAAATTAATAAAATAAATAAAAATAAATAACTAAAAAAATTAAAATAAATTAATAAAATAAATAAATAAATAAAAATGATATAATACAAATAAATAAAGTAATAAAAATAAAAAAATAAAAAAACAAAATAAATAAAAAAATAAATAAATAAATAAAAATAAATAAATAAATAAAAACAATGAATAAAAATAACTAAATAAATAAAAATAAATAAATGAATATAAATAAATAAATAAATTAAATAAAAATAATATAATCAAATAAAAAAGTAAATGAATTTAAAATGAAAAATTTAATAATAAAGAATAAATAATACAATAAATAAATAAAGAAATAAATAAATAAAAAATAAATAAAGAAATAAAAAATAAATAAATAAATAAAATTATTATAAATAAAGAATAAAGATAAATAAATAAAATAAATAAAATAAATAAAAATAAATAAATAAATAAAAAAATAATTTAAAAAAATAAATAAAATAATTAAATAAAAAATAAATAAATAAAAATAATAAATAAAGAAATAAAATAAATAAATGAATAAATAACTAAATAAACAAAATAAATATAAATAAAGAAATAAATAACTAAATAAAAATAAAAACTAAATAATATAAATAAAAATAAATAAACAAACTAAAATATAAATAAATAAGTAAGATACAAAATAAATAATGAAATGAAGTATCAAATAACAAATAAATAAATAAATAAAAATAACAAAAATTAATAAATAAAAATAAATATAATAAATAAATAAATAAACAAGAAATAAAAAATAAAAATAGAAATACACGTAATAATGAAGAAATAAATAAATAAAATATAAATAAGTAAGATAAATAAAAATAAATAAATAAGCTAAAAAGAAATGAAATGAAATAAATAGAAATAAAAAATAAAGAAAATAAGAAATAACATATAAATATAAAAATATACAAATTAAATAAATAAAAATAGATAAAATAAATAAAATAAATAATAACACAATAAATAATAAAAAGAAAATAAATTAAATCAATAAACTTAAAATTAATAAATAGAATTTAACACAAAAAAATGAAATAAATACAAGAAATAAAATAAACTTAGATAATTTAAAAAAAAACAAAAAACCTTTAAAAATTGAATAAATGAAAAATTAAAATAACTAAAAACAGTAAAATAAAAACCACAACAAATCAATTAAATAAAAAAATAAATAAATCAAAACGAAAATAAATAAATCACAAATAAAATGAATAAATAAAACAAATAAAATCAGCAAAATCAAATACAAATAAACCTAAAAATTGAAATACATAACATAACTACTAAATAGAAAAAAAAATAAATAAAAATAAAAATCAAAAAAAATAAATAACACTTACAAATAAAAACTTAATTAAATAAAAATTAAATTAAATAAAAAATAAACAAAAATAAATAAATAAAATAAACAAATAAATAAATAAAATAAACGTTATTTTCATATAATTTAGCGATTTTTAAAGCCTTTTGAGACATAAAAATCCTACTTTTAGACCAGAGGTCATAATCTAAAAATAAAAAAAAAAATTGGGTATTTACTTTTTGGAATATGTTTAATGTTTTTGTCTTTCACTGAATTTTTTGGTTGATTTTTTCTAAATTAATTTTAATTTTTTCAACAAACAGCCTTAACACTGGGGGGAAATAAAACTCTAAAGTTTTGATTAATGTTTTTTTAAATTTTTATGTTTCTATTTATTGGCCCGTTTTTGAATGTTTTTGAACACAAAATTAGTCCCTGAAAAACGGTAAATTTATTAAAAATCAGTGTATTTACATTAAATTTCGTTTTTTAAACTGGTTTTAGAAATCAATTTGAAAAATCGCATAAATTTTTGACAATTAAAGTTTACCATAAAAATGTTAAACAAAAAATAGATTTTAATCTAAATAAACTATTTATGTGTAAAATATTGTATATAATTGGAAATATTTTAAGGCTTTTTTTATGTAGTCTTATGTTTGTCTTTTTATAATTTTAAATTACACTATGTTGTGGTAAAATATTATATATAAATTTAAAATCATTTTTCACAAAGCTTTTTAGGTCTCTTATTTTGTCCTTTTTTTTATTCAAATACACTAGTTTATTGGTAAAATTTGAAATAAAATTTTTTGAAGCTTTCTTAGGGTTTCTTTTTTTAAGCAATTTTTGGGGGGGTAAAATAGTTTTAAAAATCAAAAAATCCGCCAACTAAAAGAGAAAAAGCTCAAAATACTACGCAAAAATTGGAAAATTAATTTTGAAAAATTTCAAAATTTCTTATCCCCTTGTTTTACCCGTTGTTTTTTGACATGATTTTCGAGGTAACACAAAATCCAGTCATAAACAAGATAAGGCGAAAACTCCCCAAAATATTGTATTCAAAACTATTTTTTTAACCCTCTGTTTTTATTTTAATTCATCTGTGTTATTTTTAGAAAAACGATATTTTAAATGATTTTAAAAAACAAAAACCCAGTCCACTCAAAAAAACCAAAAAAAAACAAAATTTTCAAAATTTTGTTGTTTAATATTAATTTTCTAAATAAACAAAAATCAGTGATCAAAAACAAAGAGAATGAAAGTCCTTTAAAATATTGTATTCAAATCACAAATTACTTTTTTGAACTGTAGCCTTTTTTTAAAATTTTTTAAATAATTTTCAATTTTCAAATATACACAAATAAAAAAATTAAAATTAATTTTTCTTTTAACGTTTTATGTTACATTTCATGATCCTTTTTAAAGCAATGATATTTTTTGAAATAATTTACAACAAAAATCATATATAAAAAAGGAGAAAAAAGGAAGGGCAAGAAACCCAGTTCAAAAACTGAAATTTTTTGAAGCCTTTTTCTGTTTTTAGAGTTTTTTTACTTTTATTTAATAGGATTTTATTTTTACATTGACTGAAACAGTCCATTATAAAAAGAAAAAGAAAATATTTTTGCAAAAAATTTATATATTTTAAAACCATTTATTTTAATAATTTATTGCCCTATTTTTAGCCGATTTTTTTAAAAATGATTCCTTTAAAGACAATTCAACTTCTTTAAAAATCTTAGAAAGGTTTCGTATACGTATTGAAAATGTGATTTAAAATTTTTATGTTATATGCGTTGTCAATTTTTTTTATTTTGACAAAATAAAGGAGGTAAAACTCTCAAAAGAATTTTGTGCAAAAATTTATATATTTTCCTCAAAGGATTTTTAATGTTTTCATTTATTTGCCCGAATTTTAGGTTAGTTTTTTAAAATAAGTTTTTGAAATACAAATAAAGCAGTTATTAAAAAAACAGGGCAAAACTATTAAAAATTATTGGACTTCAAATTAGATCGTTTTAGTAAACTGCTTTTTAATTCCAAATTTTGTTCCCTTTTCTCCTAATTTTTAGCAATTTTCTAAAGTGGGAATTTTTGAAGCAAAAGAAAAACCCCCCCCCCCCCCCCCCCCCTCATGCATCAAGAAAGAGGAATGACTTTCATAAATAAAAATGTTAACAAAATAATTATTTATTTTTTGATTTGTCCTCTCTTTTGGGAGAATGAATGAAGGCATAAAAAGTTTTAAAGAAATATTTCAGTTTTTCTGCACAGTAATTTTTTGGAGGTTTTTGTCTTTTTGGTGGCCTAATTTCTTTTTCAAAATTCATTATAACAAAAAAGTTAAAAAACAAAGGAAACTGAACTAGATATCGTTTTTTAAATGAGAAATATTTTGGCGCGTTTCATCTTCTTTTATTTATTTATTTTATTTATTTTATTTTTAATTTATTTTATTTTTTATTTTTATTTTTTATTTTTCATTTATTTACAATTTTATTTTTTATCTATTTATTTTATTTTATTTATTTTTATTTATTTATTTTTTTATTTTTTTTCATTTTTTTTATTTTATTCATTTTTTTTTTTTATTTTTTTTTTTAGTTTATTTAATTTATTTCTTTATTTTTTTTATTTATTTTTATTTTTATTTTATAAATTTTTTTAATTTTATTTTTTCTTTATTTTTATTTATTTTTTATTTATTTTCATTTAAATGTTTTATTTACTTTTATTTTATTTTTATTTTTATTTTTTTATTTGTTTTTACTGTTTTTACTTTATTTATTTATTTATTCCAATTTTTTACTTTTACTTATTTATTTTTTTTTATTTATTTTTATTTTATTTAATTTCTTTATTTTTATTTTTATTTATTTTTATTTAATTACATTTATTTATTTTATTTAATTAATTTATCTATTTTATTTTTATTAATTAATTTTGTTTATTTTTATTTTCATTTATTTATTTTTATTCATGTAAATTTCTTATTTATTTATTCTTTATTTTATTTTAAT
>NC_087221.1:6901282-6956282 GCF_015104395.2 Macrobrachium nipponense | reverse complement strand
TTTTATTTATTTTATTTTATTTGATTTATTTATTTAATTTTTATTTATTATTTGTTTTTTATTTTTTTATTTATTTCATATATTTTTTATTTTTTTCTTTTTTTATTTTTTTTTTTTTAATTTTTTTTAATTTTTTTTTATTTTTTATTTTATTTTTGTTATTTTTTTTTATTTAATTTTTTGTGTTTTTTTTATTATTTATTTTTTATTTTATTTATTTTATTTATTTTTATCTATTTATTTTTCTTTATTTATGTTATTTTTATTTTTTTATTTATTTATTTATTTAGATTAATTTTATTTATTTTTTTATTTTTTATTTATTTAATTTATCTATTTATTAATTTTTTTATTTTTTATTTTATTTTTATTTTTTTAATTTTTAATTATTTATTAATTTTAATTTTATTTTTTTATTTTTTATTTTTATTTTTTTTATTTTTTTTATTTTATTTTTTTCATTTTTTTTACTTATTTTATTTTATTTATTTATTTATTTATTTTTAATTTATTTATTTTTTGAGTTTATTTTTGTTTTTTTTTATTTTTTTTATTTTTTTTTACTTAATTATTTATTTTATTTATCTTTGAATTTATTTGTTTTATTTCTTTATTTTTTATTGATATATTTTTATTTTATTTCTATTTTTTTCATTTTTTTCTTTATTTATTTTATTTGTTTATTTATTTTTAATTTTTTATTTAATTTATTTATTTTATTTATTTTATTGTTATTATTTTTATTTATTTATTTTTTATTTTAATTTATTTACTTTTTATTTTCTTTTTTATTTAGCTATTTATTTTATTTTATTTGATTTTAATTTTTATTATTTATTTATATATTTTTATTCTATTTTTATTCTTTTATTTATTTATTTATTTCATTTCATTTTATTTTTTTTATGTCCCTTTTATTTTATTTATTTTTTTTTTATTTTTTTTTTTTTATCCGATTTTTTATTTATTTTTATTTTTATTATTTTTTTATTTTATTTGATTTTTATTTAAGTTTTAATTTATTTCTTTTAAGTTTATTTTTTATTTTTATTTTTTATTTTTATTTTAATTTATTTAGTTTATTTATTTATTGTTTTTTTTTATTTATTTATTTATTTTTATTTTTATTTTCTTATTTATTTTTATTTATTTATTTATTTATATTTGTTTACTTTATTTTATTATTAGTTTTTTATTTTCTTTATTTATTTTTACTTTTTTGATTTTTTACTTATTTTTTTATTTTTTTTCATTTTTATTTATTTCATTTTACTTAATTTTTTTTATTTTTATTTAATTTTTTATTTTTTTTATTTTATTTTTTGCCATTTTTCCCTTTTATTTAATTTGTTAATTTATTTTTTATTTAGTCTATTTATTTTTTATTTCTTTTCTATATTTTATTTATTTATTTGATTTTCATTTATTTTATATTTATTTTTTATTTATTTAGATTTAAGTTTTTATTTTTTCATTTATTTATTTTTTTTAAAATTTTTTAATTAATTTATTTTTTTAATTTTTTATTTAATTACTTAGTTTTTTTATTTTTATATTTATTTAATTATTTATTTTATTTATTTATTTATTTTGTTTTTATTTACTTAGTTTTTATTTATTTATTTTATTTTTTTATCCATTTATTTTATTTTTTTAAGTTATTTTATTTTATTTTTATTTTTATTTCTTTTTTTGTAGTTTATTTCGTTTATTTTTATTTTCTTTCATTTTATTTTATTTATTTTTACTTTTTTATTTCTATTTTAGTTTTTTTTCATTTATTTATTTTATTTTTAGATTAATTTATTTATTTTTTATTTTTATTTGTTTTTATTTTCATTTCCATTTTATTTTACTTATTTTTTATTTAGTTTTTTTTATTTTTATTTATTTTTATTTTTAGATTTTATTTATTTTTTTTATTCATTTATTTATGTTTTTTTTATTCATTTATTTTACTTTTTTTTATTTATTTATTTTTTTTATTTTTTCACTTTATTTTATATTTGAATTAACTTCCGTTTTAAGTTTAATTTTTTTATTTTTTTATTTTTTTATTTATTTCCCTTTTTCTTTATTTTTTATTTTTTTCAACTTTTATTTTCATTTATTTATTTTATTTATTTAATTTATTTATTCATTTTTGTTTTTATTTAATTTATTTTTTATTTTTTAATTTTATTTTCTTTTTGTTTTATTTATTGTTTTATTTGTTTATCTTTTTATTGTTTTATTTTAGTTTATTATTTATTTTATTTATTTATTTATTTATGTATATTATTTATTTATATTTTTATTTTTTATTTATTTAATTTTTTTTTATTTATTCATTTATTGTTTTATCTTTATTTAATTTATTTCTTTATTTTTATTTCTTTTTATTTCATTTTTTTTCTTGCATTTCTTATTTATTTATTTATTTTTTATTTATTTTATTTATTTCGTTTTTTATTTAATTTATTTATTTATTTTTTATTTTTTTATTTAGTTATTCTTTTTATTTTTTTTCTTTTCTATATTTCTTTATTTCGGTTTTTATTTATTTGTTTTATTTTTATTTGTTTTTAGTTTATTTATTTCCATTTTGTTTTTATTTCTTTTTCTATATTTTTATTTTACTTTTATTTATTTATATTTATTTATTTATTTTTCTTTTTATTTATTTTTTATTTTTTTATTTTCACTTATTTATTTATTTTTATTTATTACGAACGCGTACTCGCAAACCATTCTTGCATAACATTTGACATCCCACGACTGACTAATTTCTTTTCCTTGCATATTTCAAAGCTTCGCAATTCTGCCTGTTCTTTCCCTAAGAAAAGATTCATGATCAATGGATATTACATCAATGGTTCTGGTAAAGAAACCAGGGTGGTACAATAATTTTCTCCTTTTTACCTGTGCTCATGTTTACTGCATTTTACTTCTATGGCAGGAAAATCCGTATTTTTCCGAGGAAACAAATTAATTTGGGTCTTAGAACATCCTTGGAAGAATTGCTAATAAGACCAGTACAGTAACTTATTTATATTGGAGCCCCGAACAGCCATTAACCCAAACTGTAAAGAGATTACAACATTTCCAATAAATCTTTGACAATAGGGAATCTGTCCTTCCTGCCCAAATAATCAAGAATAAGAAGTAGAACTATTGAACAATTTGTTCTTCCAGATCAGGGAATTAAAGTCCTCTGAATACCACTACTCTTGTACAAACCCTGTATCTCTAAGGTATTGTCCCATACTGGATAGTAACCCATTCACTGGTTCCACAACCACCTTAGGTTTCCACATACTCCTGTGTTTATCCAGAAACTTGTCCTATCTCAAGAAGAGAATTTCAGAATTTCTTTTTGGGTAACTTGTTATGGACAGTTTTTCTTCCAAATATGTCCACTTCTGATCCACAACCGTAACAATGAATCTTACCAGGTACGTGACGAATTTAGTTTTTCCTGGCTTTTTCTTTTCACTCATACTTGATCTTGTCACCTGGAACTAGATACAAATTGCCACATTGTGCCTAAAGGACTTTCTGCTCATCCTTAGGATAAACATTTGTGTTGCTGAAGCATATGTGTCCCTGCCAATGATGAATAATCCTCTGGAAGTTCTAGTTTACGCTCCTTAAGGAAAAGACAGCATTTCCTTAGGTACAAAGTAGACATGAACTGGATCACAGACTAATTAATGTTTTTCTCAAATTCTTTGTAGTTCCCTTTCGTTATCCTAAGACTATTTATCCACCAAGTCAAAATTTCGAAAATAATATATTCAATTATTGGTTTCATATGTTAGGCTCTTGGAATCCATTGTTTTTAGCAGTTTTAAATTGCTGTCCTGGTTAACCAACCCTCCACTTAGTCCGATCTTTTGAATCCCTTTCAAAAGGGCTTCACCTTCAATGATGCATAGTCACTCGGTAACGTCCATCTGAGAGCCGACAAAATGTAGATTATCTAATGCCTTACCTCTTAAAAAGTGATGCCAACTGCAACTGGGACCAAGAGTTCCCGCTCCCAGTTTGAGAGAAACTGCTACCTTTTCAACAACCTTACTAGGTAGGGCGGTGATATCATCAGTTATTACAAAAAGAAAATGGTTCTAGTAGTTAGCCACTAGCAACTGTCCACATGGCTTAGGGTTGGGTTTGGTTAATTTAGATTTTTGCTCACCTCTGATCTTTTGCAAATCCACAAGTTTCATGTGCCCTCTGCTTAATCAGTTTTCTTCTGAAATTTTAATCTTTCTGAGCCCGTTCTTCTATTTCAGCATGTCTTTTATTCACGCCTCATCCCTATCTTTGATTTTCTTCTCTATAAAGTTCAAAAGAGCTTCATCTGAAGTCCCATTGACCAAACCTTGCATCCTTCCAGAATTTATAAGACTCCCATTTTAACAATATCCATAGTCTTTAAAACCATTGGCCTATAAAGACGACTTGAATTTTAAGAAACCAGTTAAAGGATGCCTGTTTACACAATACAAATAAGCCAAAAACTGAATTGTAACTAGAAAATAAAATTATTATGAATAAAAAGGACCAATCACACACTTTCATTGACATAACAGTAACCCATTGCACCAAGCATCAGAAGATTCAACAATAAAGTTTTTAAAATTTTTTAAAATAAAATAAATAAATGTACAAAACGCAATAACTTTTAACAAAATTTGGTCAAACCAGTATATCCCTCTAGAGTCAGGCTGGGATTCTTACGGAACACTATGTGTTACCGGACACCTGGTTTCAAGAATAATTCCGGTTTTACAATTTAATTTAACTATTGGAAGTCTCTCCCACTTGACGACCTTCCGAGCCGAATTCGTTAAAATGCCCCACATACTCAAAATACAAATTTTCCCCACTCCAATTAATTGCACTTTTATAGTGTTGTATAGAAAATAAATTACTATCACCAAGCCAAGTCACAAAAGTAACGCAGGCCACTGATTAACAAGGAAATATTTACAAATTAGCCCCTGGTGAGCCAACCACCAATTATGTCAGGGAATTCCGTAAGAAATTTTTTATTCCCGGTAAAGATAGCACCCTGTTTATTTGTGATTATGGTATGGTACAAAACAAATTCAGAAATTTAGAAATAATGTTTAATTTACAAATTTTAATATATTAACACCAACTATTGGATTATGAAACATTACAAAGATAGATGATTGACAAATAAGGAAATAAACAAAATAAG
Source organism: Macrobrachium nipponense (assembly GCF_015104395.2). NCBI lineage: Eukaryota > Metazoa > Arthropoda > Malacostraca > Decapoda > Palaemonidae > Macrobrachium > Macrobrachium nipponense. The sequence goes on along the minus strand of NC_087221.1, from coordinate 6,951,073 downwards.
CGGAACCAACAAAAATATAAAAATTTAAGTAACTTATCTGTCCTGAACCCCCTTTTGACCCCTTTTATTCAAATTACCAAAATAAATCAACCAAATGTTCTTGTTACGAAATAAATACCTCAGCAATTGCTCAAGAAACAAAAATACAAACCTTACAACACAGTTACACATGACCACAAGTCCACTGTTTCATGGGTCTCTACTGACCATTTATCATTACGCTAGATAATACCACCAATTTGAATTTCGGATTCAGAGACCCCCCACCCCCCCCCCCCCCCCCCCCGCCCCCCCACCCCCCCCCCCCACCTCACTTTATAGAAACGTAATGCTTCAATGTAACAAACGGGAACCTGTGATAATAGTTTCGAGTATTTTCAAAAAGTGCAGTAATCTTGCTCCGGGATTGTTTACAAGGTCATGCACTGTTTCCCCCAAGCGGGTCGAGGATTACCCATAGGCGGAGAAAACAAAAGGAAAGAAACATACTTTGTGAAATTTAAACTTACACTTATTGATTGAACACTACACCCTTTAATTTTAATAACTTAATTCGTAAACAATTGATTTTAGTTAAATACGGCACCCTAAAAAGTCTTAAACAGAAAAAACCATTTCCGCAATTTAAACCCAAATAACAATTTCCGTATAAACAAACAAGGCAGTTTAAATCCACTTACTGCACGGCTAGGTGATTATATAACGTGACTAAAGAAAAATACAAAATTTATTTTTCCCAAATCGTTATTATGTTAGGGAACGGGAAAATACAAGGGAACACAAATCGGTTACAGAAACCTTCGCAATACACCTAACTTCAAATCCAGTCTCAATAGATGGTGTTACTACATTATGAAATTCCCTGACAGGGGCTTCCTTTCTACATGCTTCTAGCATCTCTTCAAAATCTTTTCGGGTATCGGTAATGGTGGTTTCTCAGAGTGGTATATCTTTTCCATGATGATTTATATTATTTCATCAAACTGGTACGTTAGCAAATAAACTTTTGGCGTCCAGGGACGCTATGTCTTCATCGGGTGTGGTGTCTTGCAGTAAATCGATGAATGATTTTAGCAAGAACATTATAGAGGTAGAGCGAATTAGATATTAAAGGACATTTTTTAGCTTGATGTAGTGTTTACAGTGCCATTACAGAATTAAGGAAATTATTTCAAAATGTGTTAACTTATAAAACTTAAGAAAAAGGCATGAATGATAAGAAAAGGGGACTAGGAAAAGAAAACGAAGCAATTATTTTAAGGAGAGATACTTTTCTCACTCTAGCTTGACCCAGATGCCTGGACATTCTAGACGTCGGAACATGGTTTATATCTTCTAAAGACCTATGTCGGGAATTTCTTCGACTTTTATTATTTTTTTTTTTTTCATGACTCGTGCCCGGATGTTCTGGGCCGATGACAAGGCCTTGAGGAGGCGCGCGCTCTAAAACTATCAGGTGAAATTCAATAAAATTTGGTCAACAAAACAGTTTTATTACGAAAAATAAACATTTAATACATTAACAATACACTGAACTAAAGTTCCTGGCAGAATTCCACATAGCACGCAGTTTCTTACTATTCTCACTAATTTAATTCAAGGAACCTGAAAACTCTCATGGCTTTTTTATGTGGTAGCCCATAGGGTCTTTGATATCATGTGCTTGTAAAGCACTAAGTCCACGACTGGACGAAAAATCTGCACAATACGAGACCCATTCAATCAATATCACACAAACAAACAACTTCTTACACTGGCAGCTTTCGTTTGCTGCATAAATCGAGTCCTCATAGCATGGATGACAAATCTATACGTGGATAAAGTTAACTTACAGTTACGACGGAATTCGACCTAGCATGGCGATAGCTGGGAGTCGGAGAATTGAGAGACACACAAATTTCACCGTACTTACACGGTTCAGGGTCTGGGCAGGAATGAAGCGTTGCTTCACCTTCTTCAAAAGAAACTTACGCTTTCCCCGCGTGAACTACAGAATCCTTATAATTCAGGCGGGAATCATCGTTTTATTTAGACATTACGGAAATCACTTAATCTATTTTACTCCTGAATGTGAAATATGACAGTTTTACGTTATCATTTAGGATCAAGGAATTGACTCAAAGTTCTGGCTGAACGCCGTAATCTGAAAATTCTTGAATGGCTACGGAGTCCTTGGCTCCAAATCTCTACATAGATAATTTATCTCGTACTAGTGATTAGCAAAATTATATTTATTAATGAAAATTCATAACGTCTTCCTTGCTATAAGACGCGCTCCTTCCCCCCCATGCATTTAGGAATTGCGTCTTAACTGTCGTGTATTGGACAGCTTTCTGTTCAATGAATCGCCCACGAGATCCCTCAGTCTTGCCCAATTACCGCAACACTTGTGAAGTTAAATGGCGGGGAGTTTCGAATGATCAGTTCGAAATTCACGACATACTCCACACCCGAAAGTATGGGGCGTTGAAATGTTGGACAATTCAGGAAGACTGAGCTCGGGTGTCTGAGGGGGGGGAGTAACCACTCCTACACTACTCAGTCACGGCTCGCTGCGTAGCGCTCCACAGCGACTCTAACAGTGGGTACACAAAAAACTTGACATGTCAAAGAAATTATACATCAACATTACACCCCTGGGGTAATCAATGTCACATACAAATACAAAACATCAATGGCAGACATATATACATAAATGTGCCCATACACATAAGGTAGACATGAATCAGCACAGAAACTCAATAGGCAATGGCCTGCAATAAGATCACAAAGCACAAATAGATCAACACAATCAAGAAACATGAATATACACTCATAAGGCACCTCTGTTTTTTACTCAATCAATGGCATGAAAAAGGAAACAATCATATATGTACAACTTTGTATGCAACAAGCATGATCAGATCGACAGGCCATTCGCCTTTAAGGAACAGATTACAACTGATTAAGTATGTACTCTTTCACGGACACATGCCCTCAAAACACTTTCACTTCTCTACAAGTACTCATATACATTTTTATTTTTTTTTAATTTACTTTGAGGGTGGGGGCTACCTCTGCACAACGCTCGACTTGATTGCACAAGAGGGGGCTCCCACTCCCTTACGCTAACTCGACACACTTCCATCCTCTGAGGATTCAATTCACCTACATCACCTACACTTACTTGGGTCCACCCTCCCTGCCTACCAGAATAAGGGACCTTCCGTTTTCTTTCACTGTTCTAGCTATAACTTAGATATAGTCGCTTTCCATTAAGCGCTTCATTAACTCGTGCTGCTTAGCAGCAGCCTTTCTCAAAGGGCGTGCAGAACGTCTTTGTCCGCCTAACTGAACGTCAACGTCACCTACCACATCGATACCTCAGTATCATTCACTTCAGCACTCTCACTTACCGTTTTGGTATCGTTCGAATCGTTACCAATATCGTCAGTGTCTTTTATGTCACTCAAGACTTTTGTGGCTGGTTGTTCGGGTGTTGGCAGCCAGTGCCATCCCTTGTCGTCCCCAGACGTCACAACATTTCCTGGAACACCTACTGCTGGGCTGTATGCTCAGTTCGTCTCGGACCTCTGCGTCCGTCGTCGTCACGCACCATCTCCTCCGTCGCACCATCAACATCGTCATGCCGTTCGTCTCCAACGCCATCATCGTCATCTGAGGGGCAAGTTCCAGGGGACCAAGTGGCTGACAGCACGCAGGGACTCAACATCTTCGAACAATACCTTGGCCGAACGCACGACACCGTCGTCGTCCGTGTACGTCTCCACGACGCGTCCAAGGGCCACATTGCCCACTTGCCCACTTTTGATTTTCTTGCTTTACTAACACAATGTCTCCGGGGTGCAGCTTGGTGGGTTCCCAGACTGACAATTGTGTCGGCTCTTAGGGCACTCAGGTACTCCTTCCTCCACCTCTCCCGGAAGCTTTCAAAGTGTCTGTTAGTTTAAGATATTGATCTCGTAGCCTCCGGGAGGTGAAGGTAGCATTAAGGTCTTCATTTGGCAAAACAGGTGCCATTAGTTAATTAAGTGACCTCGCACTAATGAGAGGCGGTGAGGACCTCGTCCTCGCATTTGTCACCGCTATACATCAACGGCCTATTATTCTACTACTGCCTCCGCCTCTTTCACTAGAGTTAATACGTGGGCCTCCGGGAGATACTTTCTCCCGAGGGCAATCTGAAGGGCACGTTTTGTGACACCAATCAGACGTTTGAAAAAACTGCTTTCCACGGCGCACGGGGGGTTTGAAATCGCCACTACGCCAGTCCTCCTCAGGAACTGCTGGACTTCATCCTCTTCATAAAGTCCCTGAAGGAGGTTGCTAGCTGTCTTGAACGTTTGGTGGTTATCGAAGTGATTAAGGTCGGGGCTCCATGCGTAGCACTGAATCTTCGAAGAGCTAGAACAAATTCCTCCGCATCCAAGGAGGGGCAGAAATCTAAATACACGGCCCTGGTGGCCATGTAAGTCACGATGAGGATATAACCTGGTCGCGTTTCGGTTTGTATGGCCGCTGTGTGGTCCACGCTGACTGCGGCAAATGGTTTCTGCAAGGTGATTCCTTTCCTTCTGTAGGGGGGGGGGGTGGTGGTGGTGGTTTTGTCTCATCAGCGGTTGGAATGCTAGCACGCATTCTGGACACTTCCGTACAACTTGCTTAGCAATAGACCTCAGGCCCGGCGTCCAGCACTTCTGTCGAAAAATCGCCATTAGCGTATTGACATTACAATGAGGTGCAAACAATGCAAATACTTTAAGTATGCTCTGACTAAGTGTCCCTTAGCAGGCAAAAGAATCAAATGTTTCATCTCCTCAATTTGGGACACTCGTCCCCTAGTGCAAATCAATTTATCTACTATTATTAAACTTAATTGCCTCAACAAAATTCAATATCTCACGAGGGGTCTGACCTCACCCTCCAAATATGCCATACAGTAGGTAAATAGAATATTTGTTTCTAATAAGACAAGAACTCGAAAAGGATCCCTTTTCACTTTTGCAAACTTTAACACTAATTGGGTTACTCTAATCAAAATTCGGAACTCAACCTCCTGAGTAGTAGTTCCCATATCCCTCCTGGGGGAATAGACCTTTGTTTCTCTTCCCTCAGTTCCTGCACCGCCGCTACCACGGTTCTGATATTTGTTAGATCTGCCTTTTTTTGAAAGGAACAGGCTCGGGGTCCTGGGATTCCCAAGAACTCTGGACCCTGGCGCCAAAGAGGGTTCTGCTGCAATTGCTGGTTTGTTGCGCCCCTAGACAAGACATCAGCAGGATTCTGTTTGCTGGCACATACTTCATCTGAAAATCACAAATCTGGCGGAGAAAAACAACTTCCACCACACGGTTAGATATAAAGATATTTTTATTGTCCTTGGCATCCGGGGATGCCACCCAGGCTAATGCAACTTTGCTATCTGACCCAGATACTAATCTCTTGTGGCTCTATTAGCCCTTTAATCGTTTTCGCTAGCCTACAACCTAGCAGCAAAGCTAAAAGTTTCTAATTTAGGATGGTGATTTTAAGCATCCCTTTCGGAGTGATTCTCATTTTGCTGGTGAGTAATCTTACGTTACTTTCTTTATCTCTGACATACGCTACAGCACCGTATGCCCTACTACTGGCATCGTGAATATATGGAGTTCGGATCTTCTGACTCCTGCCGCTCTAGGAAATGTTAAATCACCGACTGATTTTAACTCTGCTAGCAGTTCTCGCGCTTCGTTTAGCCTTTTCCTTACATAACACGCATCATCCCATCCAATCTCTTGTTCCCAAAGTTGTTGGAGAAACAGCTTTCCCCTAACAAATAAAGGACTGACTAGACCTAGCGGATCGTAAATTGATACTAGCAAAGATAGTACCCTACGCTTCGTAGGTACCCATCCCTCCCCCAATTCACGAATCCTCTCACACACAGACGGTCGACGTCTCGAGCCCATCTCAGCCCGAGCACGCTCATATTCACAGGTTTCTTTTCCACTCTCTCTCGCTATCGAAGGCTATACTGTTTGTTGCCCACCCTTCTAACGGCATTCTGGCCCTATCCAAAATTGCGTGGACAGATGTCTTGTTCCTTTTTCATCTCATCCAAACTTTCAAAGGTACTGACATAGTTATCAACATAAAATGACTTGCTTAATTCAGGTCTTCCTTCTAAACTAAAATGATGACTCAATACTTGTTGTAACAAAAAGGGACTAGCCGTGATGCCGAACACCACGACTCTGAAAGCGAAGGTCAGCGCTCGACCTGCTACCTCTCGCCACAGGAATCTTGTATATTTTGTTTGCATCACGGGGATCTAATAGTACTCTATGAATGCTTTGCTTATGTCTGCAAGCATGGCGTCCTTTATTCATTCGAAACTTTAGAAGCAAATTATAGGCCAACTCTACTAAATTAGGCCCAGGTAACAGGCATTCATTTAAGGATTTATTATTCTTAGCTTTGGATGAGGCTTGAATACGATTCTAAGGGGGGGTCGTGCGGCTATCTTTTTTAATGACGAAATGCGGCATGTAGTATCCTTCTATTTTTGGATCTTTTACTTCATATATAAATCCTGCCTCCAGGTATTTGTCAATCACTCCCTGATATTGATTATAGTATTCCTTGTCTTTCTGAAATTTGGTTTGCAGCGAATCCAGCTGTGCTACAGCATTTCTAAAAGTTTGTTTCTGGCCTACCTTCTGAACGGAACGGCAAGCTAACCTGATATCCTTCTGGCTTCTTCGTTACACTCTGCGAAACCTTTCGCATGGCTTCCGCTTCGCGGACAGTGTACTGCTCGTATGGGGCGATGCCTAATGTATCTAAACGCCACCATTCATCAACATCAAATGCAATTGGTTCGCTCGCCACCCTACATACCCTGAGTGTTCTCACATGATCTATCTTGTGACCTTCTAATAGCCACTGTGGCACTCTCCCATATGGCGACATGCCATTATGGGTCAGAAAAAGACTTATCCCATCGATCTTTTCTACTTCCAATAATGAAATAATTAAAATAGTCTGCACCCACAAGAATGTGCACGTTCCGTAACTTATCGCTCTTACTGTCAGGATCTGCTACATGACTCCCTTCCCTACTAGGTGTTGTCTTACTCTTACATAACCTGCGTTATGAATCGGGACGTCTACGTTCTCCTGACAACTAGTTTCATTTGAACAATTCTATTGCCCATCTCTACCCGGCAACTCACAACGTCATACTGGCCACTGATTTCTGCTGAACCAAAGGGAGCAATGTTCAACGCCACTTTGCCTACCACTGGCAGGCCTAACTGCTTTGCAGTTTTGCAGAGATAAAGCTTCGTTGACTCCCAGTGTCCAAAAACAAGCGAACCCGTTTACTCCCCTGCTTGTGATGGATCTCGGCCATGGCCGTTGTTGGCAAAATCGTACAGGGAAGATTTACACTAGACGTTTGGGCTACTTTAGCGCTCTTACACGGTTTGTGATTCTAACTTTCTCTTTGGGCGGACGGGGTTTCTATCGTGCTGCCTAGTCGTCGAATTTACTACAGGGTGGGAGGTTGTAGCTTGACTGTTACTTACTACACTGGAATTATTTCGGGATGAAGTGGAGGGAACTGAATGTGCTTTTCTAAAGCTGCTATTATCACAAATGGAAGTATTATGATTATTTCCACAGCTTTTACATGAATTGGGGTTAGTGCATCTATCACTACGGTGACCTGACTGAAGGCAATTAAACACACAGGCCCTTCCTTAGTAGAATGCGGCGTCTGCAGCCACGTCACTTACTCGGCGGCATCCGTGAGGCGGGTGCCGTTCATTGCAAAAAGGGACAAGAATTATTCTGCATAGGTTTCGTTTGGGTCTAACGCTGACATCGTTATTCTTATCAGATTCTAATTTCTCGCCTCGCTGTAATGCGTCATCTTCCAACATGCGAATTATGAAGCCTATAGATTCAAAAAATTCTTCTAAACTATAGTCGCATTTTCTGAGGTGTTCGACCACCTTTCGATAGAGCTTACTTCTGACAACTTCTGATTGATAAGGCTCATGACCATGGCATGGCCTATATCATTAGTACTGAGCCTCTTTATTTGCTCAATGATCACTGTTAACTCAAACCTGACTTCTTCAGCTCTATGGGGTTCAACGAGTACGAATATTTTGGCAAGTTTTCGATGCAAGATCACGAGCGTTTGGTGTACATTACCATATTGCTTATCCAAGAGATTTAACGCTACCTGGTAATTCGCGGCGGTTACACTTAGGGATTTAACGATCCTAAGCGGATCCCTGCCCAGAGTCCCTAACAAATAAGTAAATTTGGACACGTCGTCCAAATCTGCCCTTCGATCCACGTGGATCGTGAACAATTCTCTGTAAGAAGCATATTCCTGCACTTCCCCTTCAAAAGTGGGGAGAGGCAGCGGTTTCAATTTGGGGGGGGGAAACATTCCCTGTCTGAGTGACTTTCAGTTTATCGATTCGATTCAACAAAAGGGTAGAAGCTCGCACAGCTTCTGCTAATGGTTTGCCTGATTCTGGCATCTAAGTTAGATTCTAACTTTACGACTTGACGTTTGTACAGCTCTCGAAGCTGTCCTTCTTCTTGTCTCAACTGCGTGACCAAATTTTGGTACACGCTCTCAGGATACGTTTCTACTAATGCACGCTGTGATTCGGCGAGTAAGTCCGCGGTGAGTCTCAGCGAAGCCTCGATGTGAACAATCATAGCCACTGCCATTTTGTATTATTTACTCTACTTCTTAGGGGGGGGGGGGTGTTAGGCAAACTAGGAAATGAGGATTTTTCTTACGTTAGGAAGACGGGTGCAAAGACTAGTGGCACGTGGGGCTAATTGCACATTGGAACAAGCTGAGCCTAGTTATTTTGTCTGTCTCTCTCTCTCCTGATTAATCTCATCAAACGATTGAGGAATGCGTTACGGATTTCTGAATCAAAATGGACTCTGTCCCTTTGTTTGCCTTCGCGGTAGGCACTAGAGTTCATAGGCAAGTGTTGGACTCCGTACCGACTTCTTTTGTAGCAGTATTTGGAGATTCTCGCATTAAAGTTCTTTACTTTTTTGACATATTCAACGGAATTTATAGCAAAACGATTATCAGGGAGATACTCTCTGATCTCTGCGTCGCAGATAGCAATTATTTCACAAATTTTCCTCAAGCGTTCAATAAGAGTACGTAAATTATCCCAAACGGTTTTGGGGTAATCGATTGCTAGGTCGTTTCCTCCTATATATAACACGACCAACTCATACCGCCTCTGCCAGAATGATAGACTACTATCTAAAATTGACTGACCAGACCTCCTGGCCTTCTATAGATCTCAATCTGGTTATCTGAACACTGTGGCAGATTCGGTGGGAGCTGACTGTGTCCTATCAGGGCTACCCTATAGACCATACTTTATTGAAATTTCCCTTCAAGCTCTAGAGCGCACTTGTCATCCGGTTCGAAGGACCAAATGTCGGGAATTTCTTCGACTTTTATTATTTTTTTTTTTATGATTCGTGCCCGGATGTTCTGGGCCGATGACAAGGCCTTGAGGAGGCGCGTGCTCTAAAACTATCAGGGTGAGATTCAATAAAATTTGGTCAACAAAACAGTTTTATTATGAAAAATAAACATTTAAATACATTAACAATACACTGAAACTAAAGTTCCTAGCAGAATTCCACAGTACACGCAGTTTCTTACTACTCTAACTAATTTAATTCAAGGAACCTGAAAACTCTCATGGCTTTTTATGTGGTAGCCCATAGGGTCTTTGATATCACGTGCTTGTAAAGCACTAAGTCCACGACTGGACGAAAAATCTGCACAATACGAGACCCATTCAATCAATATCACAAACAAACAACATTCTCACACTGGCAGCTTTCGTTTTGCTGCATAAATCGAGTCCCTCATCGCAGGATGACAAATCTATACGTGGATAAAGTTAACTTACAGTTACGACGGAATTCGACCTAGCATGGCGATAGCTCGGAGTCGGAGAATTGAGAGACACACAAATTTCATCGTACTTACACGGTTCAGGGTCTGGGCAGGAATTAGGCGTCGCTTCGCCCTTCTTCAAAAGAAACTTACGCTTTCCCGCGTGAACTACAGAATCCTTGTAATTCAGGCGGGGAATCATCGTTTATTTAGACATTACGGAAATCACTTAATCTATTTTTTTACTCCTGAATGTGAAATATGACATTTACGTTATTATTTAGGATCAAGGATTTGACTCAAAATTCTGGCTGAAGGCCGTAATCTGCAGATTCTTGAATGGCTACGGAGTCCTTGGCTCCAAATCTCTACATAGATAATTTATCTCGTACTAGTGATTAGCAAATTATATTTATTAATGAAAATTCATAACGTCTTCCTTGCTATAAGACGCGCTCCTTCCCGGCCATGCATTTAGGAATTGCGTTTTAACTGTCGTGTATTGGACAGCTTTCTGTTCAATGAATCGCCCGCGAGATCCCTCAGTCTTGCCCCAATTTAACGCAACACTTGTGAAGTTAAATGGCGGGGATTTCGAATGATCAGCTCGAAATTCACGACAACTATGTCATCTACACTACAGAAGATTAAGTGGCGCTACGGTTTTCTCCCAACATTTTGTGACACGTTCGAGCATCGAGAATTAATGAGGGGTTAGACCATCTCAAGGGCCTTCTGCTTAATATTACTAAGGAAAACTCAATGCTTCTTTGTTCAAAGGAGGAACGAGTAAAAGTCTTAGTTCCACCCTTTCCAAGAATAGGCCTATGGTTTTAACCAATTAATTCAATAGTGCCAGCCTACAAGGATGTTCTACAAGGTCTATATAACCAATGGATAGGATGACACACCCCCTACAGATGCTGGGCATGAACAAGAGGCTTTTCCAAATGAGAAGCCTACCAATTACTACAGAAAAGATGACAAGAAGGCGTTTCGAAGAAAAGGCAGTAGCCACTCAGCCATAAGAGCTCTTTCAGGAGATGCCACACCCAGAGTCAAAATAAAAAACCCAAAGGTGGTGCCCAGAAGATGACATCCGAATAAAATGGCTGGACATAGAGAGAAGAGAGAGGAGAAGTAGAGACAGAGAAGGAGCAGAGAAGTGAGGGAATGGGGAAGAAGAGTGAAAAGGCGGATGAAGTATGTATGACGCGTGGGTGTGAAGTGTCGAATGAACCCAGTGACTATATATTGAACTCAAGTAAAATTCCCCTAGTGCCTAATAGACTTGTAAAGAAAACAAAATGCCTCAGTATAATAGTTTGTCTCACTCCAAGCACCTTAAAACCAAAGGTGGAAGAGATATAAGTTTCCCTATCAAGAATAAATATATATAAGGACAACAATTTATTTTCCCAATTAATAAAACTTTAAGGTAAACAAGATAGTTAACAAATTATGTTCAAAGCCAGGTAATTATATAACTATATCTCACTGACCAAACCCATTCCAGTATCCCCCCTCAGGCCAATTCGCTACCTTATATCTGTAGCCACAGATTCCCGCTACATATGTATATACACCACGGTAATGTGATATGACTCATAAAACGGCACGTGCGGACAAAAGCACTACAACGTTACCGAGGTCGAGGTGGGTTGAGGCCGATTCCAAAACAACGAACACCTGAGAGTGACAGGTATTTGTAGTTGAGAGGCAGCAAAAACTTATACCCTCTTGTGGTGGGGGTGTGGTTTAAGGCTTGACTGTGCGTCCTGAATTTCTTGGGTTCAATGGTTTGCGCCCGTGCGGTGACAGCTTTTTTTATCGACTAAAACTTCTCCTTCAGTTAACATGTATGAAAATATATTAATTCTGAGATAAAGCGAATTAGACATTAATGGACATTCGTAGCTCGATGTATGTACATGAATCACGGTAATGGGATATGACTCATATAATGGCTACGTGCGGACAAAAGCACTACAACGTTACCGAGGTCGAGGTGGGTTGATGCCGATTCTAAAATAACGACCACCTGAGAGTGACAGGTATTTGTAGTTGAGAGGCGGCATAAACTTATACCCTCTTGTGGTGGCGGTGTGGTTTAAGACTTCACTGTGCGTCCTGAATTTATTGGGTATGATGGCTTGGCACCCGTGAGCTGACAAATTTTCTTATTGACTTAAAAATTCCCCTTCGGTTACCTCATATGAAAATATATCAATTCCGAGGTAGGTCGAATTAAATATTAAAGGACATTTGTAGCTCGATGTATGTATATGAATCACAGTAATGTGATATGACTCATATAATGGCTACATGTGGACTAAAGCACTACAACTTTACCGAGGCAAAGGTTGGTTGTTGCTGATTCCAAAACAATGAGTACCTGAGAGTGACAGGTATTTGTAGTTGAGAGGTGACATAAACTTTTACCCTCTTGCTGTGGGGGTGTGGTTTTAAGGCTTCACTGTGCATCCTGAATTTGTTGGTTCGATGGTTCGTGCTCGTGAGCTGACAATTTCTTATTGACTAAACACTTCCCTTCAGTTATCATACAATCACCTCTCAATTAAAGCATGTTTATTAACACGGTTTTTATTTAATGTGAGCTAGAAAATATTCTAAAATGTTTTAAAAATGCTGAAATGTCGATTTAACACAAATTGGCACCTGAACGTTGTTTTCAAATCACCCGCATATCAGCACAGCAGACAGGGGCCGTTGACATAAACAAAGACATGGCACAGTACGTACTTATTATAAAAGGAAAAACGTTTTGTTTATTTATCAAAAGCAAAAGATTTTGTTTATTTTAATAATACTAATAAAAAACAAAAAAAATCGACATTTGTCAAAACAATACCAGCTTCGTTCTGATGTTGGCATAATTGAGCATGTCATGTTGCTGATGGCTACGTATATTACACACGTAATGAATAATATGCATCTTTTACATGAATCTCTTAAAAGTTATACATTACTTCACTGTATCCAATAATATTGTAAGTATTCGCATATCATTTGTGTTATAAATAATAACATAGCGGTCAATGTTTTGGTTTGGAAATCATCTGATGCGAATATGAGTTTATTTTGCCGTATTTAAATCAGTATCTAGATACTTACTTATATGAGAAAAGGTTATTTTTCGTTATATGGCGAATTTCTAAATCGAAATTTGGGTTGAATAAGTCTCGTTGTGAAACTAAATTATTTTTTGCTTACAGATTGCGTTGGGAACAAGTTTATTGCTAAAAAAGAAAAAGAAAACGTGATTCCGTTCCCTATTTTCCCTTGACTTCATCGTAATTCGAGCTTTACGTTATTTACCTTTTATTTGCGTGAAAACAACAGTAAAATTTGTTGTTTCAAGCCAAGGAGTTTTAATTAAAAAGATTTTCTCTTAATTTTATCTACATTTATATTTGATGGCATAACTTTACTGGAGTTTCATCCTTGTTGCCAATGCATGATAAGTCATTAGCAGCTTGAACAGTTTTTCTCAGCTTCACTACAGTTGGTTTAAATTTAACAGTATATTTCCCTTGCTGTCTTCGATCTATCACAAATGAAGTTATTACATGAAAATATATCAGTCCTATTCTACATAACGTCATTTATAACATAACTAAGGTAATTGTTTACTATTGTACGATGTTTGAAATACAACTAACAGCTGCTGCTGTAATCCAAGTCGGTTGTACTTAGCAAAAAGCACAGCATTCCCCAAGTCCAGGAACGTAACCCTCCCCTTTTATTCCTGTTATTTCAAATGGGAAAAATATGTTTAAATAACCCATTTTTAATTAGCGTGAGCTCTCCAGGAACGTAAACACTCGCGTTAATTGAGAGGTGACTGTAATATGAAAAATATATTAATTCCGAGGTAGGAGCAAATTAGATATTAAAGGACATTTGTAGCTCGATGTATGTAGCAATATGAATCACGGTAATATGATATGAGGTCAAGGTCGAGGTGGGTTGAGGCTGATTCCAAAACAATGAACACCTGAAAGCGACAAGTCTTTGTAGTTGAGAGGCACCATAAACTTATACCCTCTTGTGGTGGCGTTGTAGTTTAATGCTTCACTGTGTGTCTTGAATTTGTTTGTGGTTCGATGGTTCGTGCCCATGACCCGACAAATTTCTTATCGACTAAAAAAAAAAATTCTCCTTTGATTAACATACATGAAAATATATTTATTCAGAGGTAGAGCGAATTAGATATTAAAGGACATTTGTAGCTCGACGTACGTATATGGTAATGTGATATGACTCATACACAGTATATATACACATGTATAACTGAATAAAATAATTTGGAATGTGATGATTGTTGTATGAATAAAGGCAAAAGCCAAGAAGGGAAGTGACATGGAGTAGCCCATTGTTTCACTTTCCTTCATGGGTTTTTGCCTTTATTATGATATATATATTACTTTTAGGGCACAATTTTTCACGGATACAAACATTCATTGAATAGAATGGCTTTTTCACTGTTAACAGCCTTTTTTGAGATTGCTTCTATTTTTCTAATTATTTTCTTCACTTCATTGTTCAGGTTACTAATGGGGTCTTCCATTTGCTCCAGTATTTTTACACGCGACACCTGTTTCGTCAACCTATACGTATTGACGTTATCAAGCGTACTGATACAATATGATGTTGTTTAAGATTAAGCTGGCCTTGTGCCAGCACGGCTCTTGCTCGTAGAGCAGCCCGTATATACAAATATGAACCTGCATGCGTTTTGTGACGTCATGAGGACGAAAAGGTAGTACAGTTGCCAGAGACCTAGTTTTAAGTATTTACAAAAGACTATAGTGAAACATAAAATAAGACAAACAAATAAATATGTTAACAACAGAAGTTATATCAAAAGTTGAAAATAAGTTATTATATACACATTATACATAAATATATATCAATTACATATATTTTTAATTCACTGAATGTCAGTGTGCACTCCTGTCCGCGTGTGGTGGTTTTGTTCCACGCGGTTGAAGGGCTGCCACCTACACAAGGGTAAGGATCTTTCTGCCTCGCATTGGATGTTAAGGTTGGGGCGTTGCATGGTGATGCCGACTGCTTATGATATAAATAAACGGCTGTAGTTGCCTTCCTTGTGTATTATTTTGGTGTTTGTGAGAAGTTCTTGTAGGGATGGTTTTTTATAGTGGGTATCCACAAAGTGCTGGTGAATGGCGCCTTAGTTTCTATGAGCCTGCATGTGTCGTTTCAGTGTAGTGGTTGTGTGTCCGATATAGCATTTTTGGGGGACTGACATTGCTTGTCAGCACAGACAAACTTGTATACTATATCAGATTCAACCTTTTTCTCCGTCGATGGGGCCGTACTATTTTTCATTACCAGTGAGGCTGTAAGGTTCGGCTTGCAATAAATTCTTGGTGTTATTTTGTTATGTGGCGCTAGGGGGCTGGTTCCTCTTTGCAGTATACCAAGGATGGCTTTCCTTTCATCTTCGTGGTGTTTGTTGTATGATATCTTATGGTATATCACTATTTTTTTTTCTTATCTTGTGTGTTGTCCATCGGGTTCAGGTTATGGAAAGCCTCTAATCTCTTTTTGACAACTTGCTGGATCATGTCATCTGGGTAACCATTATTTGTGATTAGCTGTTGAACTTTGCTGATTTCTTCGTTAGTCGCTTTCCATGTCGAACAGTGTGTTATGGCGCGTTTTATGTATGCATTTAGCACAGATCGTTTATATGCATCAGGGCATTCTCCTCTAGCATTTAAGCATCTCCCAGCATCTGTCTTTTTAGTGTATACGGTGGTATTGTATTTGTTGTTTTTTTGGGTCACAAGTACGTCCAAGAAAGGGAGCATTTTCTCATTACTTTTTTCTACCATAAAATTTAATGTAGAATTTGCTTGGAGTTTATTTACTAATTCATCTGTCATTTTTGCCCTTTGTTGTGATAAAGATATCATCAATATATCTCCCGAAGATTCTGGGTTTTGGGTGTTCTTCAAAGGTGACCTCTTCTGTGTGTGCCATGTATGCGTTTGCAAAAAGAACCCCAAGGGGGGAACCCATTGCTATGCCGTCCTATGTGAGAGGAATGGGGCTTCCTTTGTACATGCTTCTAGCATCTCTTTTAAAATCTTTTCGGGTATCGGTAATGGTGGTTTCTCAGAGCGTATATCTTGTCCATGACGATTTGTATTGTTTCATCCACTGGTACGTTAGTAAATAAACTTTCGACGTCCAGGGATGATATGTCTTCGTCGGGTGTGGTGTCTTGCAGTAGATCGATGAATACCGTCGATGATTTTAACGAGAACGTTGAAGGAATATACCGCGTTATAATTTCGTTCAATTTCTTTGCCACGTTATACATTAGGGATATCATTTGGGATATAATGGGCCGTAGTGGGTTTTCCTGTTAGTGGATCTTGACTGTGCCGTAGCAGTATCTGAACAGGGAAATCCACTACGACCCATTATATCCCAAATGACATCCCTCATGTATAAAGTGGCAAAGAAATTGAACGAAATTATAACGCCGTATATTCCTTCAACGTTCTCGTTAAAATCATCGACGGTATTCATCGATCTACCGCAAGACACCACACCCGACGAAGACATACCATCCCTGGACGTCAAAAGTTTATTTACTAACGTACCAGTGGATGAAACAATACAAATCGTCATGGACAAGATATACGCTTTGAGAAACCACCATTACCGATACCCGAAAAGATTTTAAAAGAGATGCTAGAAGCATGTACAAAGGAAGCCCCATTCCTCTCACATAGGACGGCATAGCAATGGGTTCCCCCCTTGGGGTTCTTTTTGCAAACGCATACATGGCACACACAGAAGAGGTCACCTTTGAAGAACACCCAAAACCCAGAATCTTCGGGAGATATATTGATGATATCTTTATCACAACAAAGGGCAAAAATGACAGATGAATTAGTAAATAAACTCCGAGCAAATTCTACATTAAATTTTACGGTAGAGAAAAGTAATGAGAAAATGCTCCCTTTCTTGGACGTACTTGTGACCCAAAAAAAACAACAAATACAATACCACCGTATACACTAAAAAGACAGATGCTGGGAGATGCTTAAATGCTAGAGGAGAATGCCCTGATGCATATAAACGATCTGTGCTAAATGCATACATAAAACGCGCCATAACACATTGTTCGACGTGGAAAGCGACTAACGAAGAAATCAACAGAGTTCAACAGCTACTCACAAATAACGGCTACCCAGATGACATGATCCAGCAAGTGTCAAAAAGAGATTAGAGGCTTTCCATAACCCGACCCCGATGGACAACACACAAGACAGAGACAAAGAAATATTGATACACCATCAGGTATAATACAACAAACACCACAAAGATGAAAGGAAAGCCATCCTTGGTATACTGCAAAGAGGAACCAGCCCCCTAGCGCCATATAACAAAATAACACCAAGAATTTATTGCAAGCCGAACCTTACAGCCTCACTGGTAATGAAAAATAGTACGGCCCCATCAACGGAGAAAGAGGTTGAATCTGATATAGTATACAAGTTTGTCTGTGCTGATGAGCAATGTCAGTCCCCCCAAAAATGCTATATCAGACACAGAACCACTACACTGAAACGACGCATGCAGGCCCATAGAAACTAAGGCGACATTCACCAGCACTTTGTGGATACCCACTATAAAAAACCATCCCTACAAGAACTCACAAACACCAAAATAACACACAAGGAAGGCAACTACAGCCGTTTATTTATATCAGAAGCAGTCAGCATGAACATCCAACGCGAGGCAGAAAGATCCTTACCGGCGTGGAACAAAACCACCACACGCAGACAGGAGGGCACACTGACATTCAGTGAATTAAACATATATGAAATTATTATATATTTATGTATAATGTGTACGTATATAATAACTTGCTTTCAACTTTTGATATAACTTCTGTTGTTAACATATTTATTTGTTTGTCTTATTTTATGTTTCACTATAGTCTTTTGTAAATACTTAAAACTAGGTCTCTGGGAACTGTACTACCTTTCCGTCCTCATGACGTCACAAAACGCATGCAGGTACATATTTGTAGCATTTGGGCTGCTCTACGAGCAAGAGCCCGTGCTGGCACAAGGCCAGCTTAATCTCAAACAACAATATTTGTATCAGTATACTTGATAACGTCAAAACGTATAGGTTGACGAAACAACTGTTGCGTGTAAAAATACTGGAGTAAATGGAAGAACCCCATTATGTGTCCATTAGTAACCTGAACAATGAAGTGAAGAAAATAATTAGAAAATATGAAGCAATTTCAAAATAAGCTGGTTAACAGTGAAAAAGCCATTCTATTCAATGAATGTTGTAATATATATATATATATATATATATATATATATATATATATATATATATATATATATATATATATGTCCTTTAATATCTAAATCAATCTACTTGGAATATACATACAAATAAAATATACATATATATTTAAAAAATGATAACTATATATATATATATATATATATATATAATATAAAATAATATTAATATATATATATTATATATCTAATTTATTATATATTGCTACTTTCAAAATGCATACATCCCCTTTGTGACTGTATAAAAATGTTATGTAGGATTGTGTAACCTTTTTTCAGATTCCTAGATAGCTTAGAGATAGGATGTTTTAAAATGTGTGTTCAGATTTCACATTGCATGTTATAAAAGAATATATATTATAACGTAGAATGTAAAAAGAGGGAGATTTTCTTTGTCCGGTCAAAGCTATAATTGTTTCAGTAACTTTTCATCTCCCCGAAATTAAGCTAGCTCAAATCTTTGCGTTGTTATCAAAACATGTCAATCTTAATTGTCGCTCAGCCTCCGTTTCGATCGGGTATGTGTCTGTTGAGCAGACTAGACTCATACGTGTATGTCTTTGCCGAGTCCCACGTGGAGATTGCACATTTCTTTATGAAGATTGCGTCAGATTTCGAACTTTCTGGAAGCATTCGTGCCAAATACGTTTTTTGTCATCTGCCCTGTCCAGCTTCCGTAAAGGAAGAGATTTCTTTATATCATAGAACCTCGAGGTGGTTAGATCACCCTCTCTCTCTCTCTCTCTCTCTCTCTCTCTCTCTCTCTCTCTCCCGCGACATCCTTGAGATTATATTAACGTAACGTAAATTGGTCACTCGTAACTTAGAATTTCATATTTGATATTTCTTAGAGTTGGTTTAGTGTTATTTAGTTTTTTTTTGTGGAATCTGAACAAACATTGTTTCGTAACGGCGCCTGGTTTTTGTGAAAGTGTGGATCAAGCCTGCAGCAGAGAAAGAAAGAAATCGGTATACCAAGGTAAAGTGTGTTATATTTTTATTAGTTGCAACTAATAACTACAAGTTAATGGTAAAAGTGTTTGGTTAACTAATAACTAATAATTGTTTGGAACAGTGATTAACTAATAACTAATAATTGTTAGGAACAGTGATTAACTAATAACTAATATTTAATGGTTATGATGGTTTGGTTAACTAATAACTAATAACAGGTGGTTATGAAGGTTTGGTAAAAACTGATGGTTATAATGTTTTGAGTAAAAAAAATTTACACTTTTACACATTGTGTATTTTTTGTGTTTTGTGTTTGTTCCATTGTTTGGGCACTATTTCATTTTCTTATTGAAGTGTGTCTTTTTATTTTATATTTTCATTTGCATTCACAATTTAATTGACTTAGTTATTTTCATTGCTTAATCATTGCACAAATTTAATTAAAACTTCAACAGTTGTTGGGAATTAATTTGCATTTAATTAGAATTCACATTTTCAAGTTTTATTATTGTTTAGCCACTGTGTTGGGGGAATTAATTTCAAATTTTCAAGTTAGTTGCCTAAACACTTTTGAATTTAAATTGAATTAATTTTCTTGAATTTTGTGATAAATTAATTTTGATTTAATTTTACTTAATTTGATTCAAGAATTGATTAAACTTTACTTTGTTTTCAAGTAACAGTAATTTTCCCTGATATTGTGAATTTCACTTATAAATTTTGAATTTGATAATAAATTTTTGTATTTAAAATTTATGTAAGTGTTTTTATTTTTATACCAGTATATTTGCATTTGATTTTGATTATATTGATGATAGGTAGAGACATAGAGTGGTAATTGATTTGCTTTCCTTCAATTTACTTGAAGTGATTTAGAACCAGGGAAGTACTTAGACTTCTGAAATCAGGGAAATACTTAGACTTTGAAAGTTGTTGATGGAGTGATGCCCTTTGATTAATTTAATTACTTACAAGATTACCTCACACCTGTTTTGATGAACTTAGTCTGATTTTCTGCAATACTGGTAAGTGTTAAGGGATCACTGTTGCCTTTAGAGTATTCAGTCGTTTAATACGTGTTATGAGGGTTCAGGTGTCTGGCTTTTGTGAGGTAACATTAAATGAATGGTAAATGTAGTAACCAGATACTTGGCATTTCGTAACATTGTTTAATGGTGCCCAGAGACCCGGGAAAGCAGATTTCATTATCACTCTAGCATATACTGGGGGTGTTAGGGATATATTTTGTTAGGAGAGTGACCATATAGTTTTTGTTTTGCATTTATTGTACTGAATTGTAAGTTGATAACTTAGAGGAAAATGGCTCAGTTCAATGTTCAGGAATTTTTAGAAGCCCCTTCCATCCAAGTTTTGTCTGAAACCACTCTGACTAAGGCACAGTGGAGCGCTTTAGCAGTGGCATGTGGTGGTTATGTGTCTACTACTATGGTGTAGGCACAAATAAGATGTATTGCTATGGAATCATTGATAAACTCTGGTAGAATAATTGATGAAGATGAGTTAGAATTGGCTCAAGAGTTGTTGAATGTAGCACGTGCTGATCTCATAAATAAGCAAGCAGAAAAGAAAGAGAAAAGTGATGCAGAGTTAGAGCTTAGACGCATTGATGCAGAAGAGAATTTGATTAAGCTGAAAATACAAGCTGAAAGAGAGAGAATGCAAGCTGAAAGAGAAAGAATAGACAGGGAAAAAGAAGAAAGAAGAGAAAGAGAAGAAGAAAAAGCAGCAGAAGAGGAAAGAGAAATCGCAAGATATGAAAGGGAAATGGAATTAATAAAAGCTAGATCCACTTTACCTGTAACACCGTCTAACCCTAACCAAGGTAATCAAGACCCTGTATTTGATGTAGTGAGAGTACAGAAGTTAATCCCTAAGTTTACTGAAGAAGCTCCAGATGAGTTTTTTTATCACTTTGAGAAAGTGGCGTCAGGTATGGGATGGCCAGAGGATAAATGGTCAGTTTTGCTACAAAGTGTCTTGATTGGTAAAGGGAGAAGTGCTTATCTAGCCTTAATAGCTGATCAGTGTAAAGACTACAAGGTACTTAAACACAGTGTGCTACAAGTTTACCAGATGACCCCAGAGTACTACAATGAAAGATTCAGAAATTTAAGAAAAGATGAGAAGGGAACATTCTTAGATTATGCCTTACAAAGTAGAGGGAAGGTGTTTCAAACGTTGGGTAGAAGCTGCTAAAGTAAAAACTTTTGATGAGTTAGAAGAGTTACTTGTTCTTGAACAGTATCTTAAGGGAATTCCTGAACATATAAGAGCCTATTTAAGAGAGAGAGAAGTGAAGAAACTTGACAAAGCTGCTACACTAAGTGAAGATTATAATATAATCAGTAGTAAACGTAATTACAATGTCAAGTACCAGAGTCAGCAACGCCCAGGTTTTAAGTCTTATCCAAATAACAGGAACAAATTTAATGGGAAAACTACAAGTGATACTACCAAGAGTACACAAGGTAATACAACTCAGCAAGCTAATGTGAAATCCTCTTTTCCAGTTTTTCAAGACAGTTACAGAAACCTATAATGGGTTGTCTGTTTCAAGTGTGGAAGAGTAGGACACTACAGTCAAGAGTGTTACTGGAATCAACAGCAGTCAAAACCAGTTGGTCAAGTTGTAAAAGGCGACCAGGTGAAACAAACTACGAAGATCAGTGTGGGAAAGAATCAGACTCCAGAGAAGAATGAAACTAAACAAGCTGAAGTGGTTTAGCAACCATCAGGAAATGTTACCTCAAGCAGTGAGTGGCTTAGCAGTGTGGAGGCTTTTAAGCCATATATCTATGAGGGTATGCTGTCAACTCAGGAAGGAAGTGTGCAGGTACCAGTCAAGATATTACGTGATACAGGGAATAACCATAGTGTGGTAGTACGTGGTTCTCACCCTCAGTTGGAGAAGAGTCTCACAGGAGATTCAGTTATTTTGAAGGGTATAGGAGGAGAGGAAGTAACTCCTATATGCCGCTTACACCTGTCATGTGAATTGGTGACAGGGAATGTTGATTTTGCTGTAAAGGACTCACTGGCTGTGAAAGGTGTACATGTGCTGTTGGGGAATGAAGTTGGTGGTGTGCCATTTATTCCTTGTCCTGTAGTGACAGACAAACCATTGAGGATTAGTCCTACAGTAGAGTTGGAGAAGAATAACCCCCACCTGTTTCCTAGTTGTGTAACTACCAGAAGTATGAAGAGGACTACGACTGCAAGTGAAGAAACTGAGGATTTACACACCCAAGAAGGATCAAGTGAAGGATCTTTGTGCTTAGAAGAATGGTTCCAGGGAAGTGAAGTTTCCCATAGTGCTGACCAAGAAGAGATTTCCCAAGAAGATGAAGAAGACGACGACGAGGAAGGAGAAGAACCTGAAGAGACTCCGAGTAGTCCAAGTGTTACTGAAGACAGTAGTGAAACTACAGTAGCTGAGTTAGCAGATATTGAGAATTCAACCCTTGAAGTTGGTCAAGTGACAAGAGAGAAGCTGATGGACTTGCAGAAGAAGGATGCATCGTTAACTGATTTGTTCTTTAGAGTTGTTAATCGAGAAGAGATGCAACAAACTCCTAGCTGTTATTATCTGAAGGAAGGTTTGCTGATGAGGAAAGAATATGACTACAGATATACCAGGAGATGCTGTATGGGGTGAATATCATTAAATTTTGATTCCATATCCATTGAGAAAGCAAGTGGTTGCAGAGTGCTCATGGAGTCTGGACATATGGGAATCAGGAAGACTGTGGAGAAGATCATGAAATATTTTTTCTGGCCTGGACTTCACAAAGATGTTAGCAGGTTGTGTCGTGAGTGTCATACCTGCCAGATAGCTGGAAAACCGAATGAAACCATCAAGAAAGCCCCCCTACAACCTATAGAAGTTAGAGGAAAACCCTTTAGCAAAGTGATTATAGATATGGTTGGACCGCTACCGAAGACAAAGAAAGGAAATGAGTATTTGTTAACATTAATGTGTCCTGTGACAAGATATCCAGAAGCAATCCCTGTCAGAAACATATCTGCCAAGATAGTTGCTGAAAAACTTGTGGAGTTTTTCTCAAAGTTTGGTATACCAGAAATAGTACAAAGTGACAGAGGAACAAACTTTACTTCAAAGTTATTCCAGGATGTGATGAATTTGTTAGGAGTGAAACAACAGTTATCCACTGCCTATCATCCAGAAACGCAAGGTGCCTTAGAAAGGTTCCACCAGACATTGAAAAGTATGCTGACAAAGTATTGTTCTGAGTCAGGAAGAGAATGGGATGTTGGTTTACCATTAATGTTGTTTGAAGAGGAATGCTTATCAAGAAAGTATGGGATGTTCACCTAATGAGATGATTTTTGGAAGAGAAGTGAGAGGACCGTTGAAGCTTCTTGCAGAAAATTGGGAAGAAAATCAAGAGGAAAGCCAAGGAGAGTATGTGAAGAACTTAAGGAAAAGGTTGAAAGAAAGAGATAAGAAAATTCTCTGTTAGAAAACTTTGAAAGTGAGTCAAGAGAAAATGGAAAAAGGAGATTTGATGCTAAGACTAAGCTAAGAAGTTTTAGTGTTGGTCAACAAGTGTTAGTGTTCTTACCTGTCAAGAGATTTCCCCTCACTAATAAATTTCAAGGTCCTTACAAGATAATTCAGAAGTTAAGTGATAGGACTTATGTGATTGAAACACCAGAAAGAAGAAGAAAACAAAGGAAGATACATGTGAACCTCTTGAAACCTTATTTCTCAGAAACTAAAACTGAAACTGTGTCAGTAACCCAAACAACTTTATCTACAGAAGACGATGATGGCTATGAATTGGGAGCTGCAAGCAAGATGAATAATTCTTCAATTTTGGAAAATTTGGAGGATAAACTGAAACATCTGAGTGTTGAACAAGGTGAAGACTTCAGTGAAGTAATTAGAAGTTTTCCAGAAGTTTTTTCAGATGTGCCTAGACGTACTGATCTGACCAAGCATGAAATCAAGATTCAAGAAGATGGAAAACCTTTCAAGCAAAGAGCCTATCGCTTATCACTGTATCATCGAGATGTTTTGAAGAAGGAAGTTGAGTATTTGCTGCAACATGGATTAGCAGAACCCAGTTCAAGTCACTTCAGTTCTCCATGTGTGTTAGTGAAGAAACCAGATGCTTCATTTAGGATGTGTACTGTTTATAGGAAGCTGAATTCTATCAGTGTGGCTGATAATTATCCTTTGCCTCTTATAGATCAGTTACTTGATAATATTGGGCAAGCCAAGTTTGTTTCCAAGATAGACTTGTTGAAAGATATTATCAAATTCCCTTAGATGAGAATGCCAAGTTGCTGTCAGCTTTTATTACTCCATTTGGACTGTATCAGTATACTGTTCTGCCGTTTGGTCCGATGAATGCACCCGCAACATTTCAACAAGTGATGGATCAACTGCTAGGATCAATAGAAGGAGTAGGTGTATACCTGGATGACATCGTGATTTACTCTACAACGTGGGAAGAACATCTGAAGACTCTGAGGAAAGTTTTCAAGAAACTTCAAGAAGTAGGATTAACAGTCAACTTAGAGAAGAGTGAGTTTGGAAAGGCAACTTTACAGTATCTTGGGTTTGAAGTTGGGAAAGGCCTTCTTGCTCCAGTAAATGCTAATGTAGAAGGTATCCGTAAGGCTAAGAAATTGAACTAAATTATAACGCCGTATATTCCTTCAACGTTCTCGTTAAAATCATCGACGGTATTCATCGATCTACTGCAAGACACCACACCCGACGAAGACATATCATCCCTGGACGTCGAAAGTTTATTTACTAACGTACCTGTGGATGAAACAATACAAATCGTCATGGACAAGATATACCGCTCTGAGAAATCACCATTACCGATACCTGAAAGGATTTTAAAAGAGATGCTAGAAGCATGTACAAAGGAAGCCCCATTCCTCTCACATAGGACGGCATAGCAATGGGTTCCCCCCTTGGGGTTCTTTTTGCAAACGCATACATGGCACACACAGAAGAGGTCACCTTTGAAGAACACCCAAAACCCAGAATCTTCGGGAGATATATTGATGATATCTTTATCACAACAAAGGGCAAAAATGACAGATGAATTAGTAAATAAACTCCAAGCAAATTCTACATTAAATTTTACGGTAGAAAAAAGTAATGAGAAAATGCTCCCTTTCTTGGATGTACTTGTGACCCAAAAAAACAACAAATACAATACCACCGTATACACTAAAAAGACAGATGCTGGGAGATGAGATGCTTAAATGCTAGAGGAGAATGCCCTGATGCATATAAACGATCTGTGCTAAATGCATACATAAAACGCGCCATAACACACTGTTCGACATGGAAAGCGACTAACGAAGAAATCAGCAAAGTTCAACAGCTACTCTCAAATAATGGTTACCCAGATGACATGATCCAGCAAGTTGTCAAAAAGAGATTAGAGGCTTTCCATAACCTGAACCCGATGGACAACACACAAGATAAGAAAAAAAAAAATAGTGATATACCATAAGATATCATACAACAAACACCACGAAGATGAAAGGAAAGCCATCCTTGGTATACTGCAAAGAGGAACCAGCCCCCTAGCGCCACATAACAAAATAACACCAAGAATTTATTGCAAGCCGAACCTTACAGCCTCACTGGTAATGAAAAATAGTACGGCCCCATCGACGGAGAAAAAGGTTGAATCTGATATAGTATACAAGTTTGTCTGTGCTGACAAGCAATGTCAGTCCCCCCAAAAATGCTATATCGGACACACAACCACTACACTGAAACGACACATGCAGGCTCATAGAAACTAAGGCGCCATTCACCAGCACTTTGTGGATACCCACTATAAAAAACCATCCCTACAAGAACTTCTCACAAACACCAAAATAATACACAAGGAAGGCAACTACAGCCGTTTATTTATATCATAAGCAGTCGGCATCACCATGCAACGCCCCAACCTTAACATCCAATGCGAGGCAGAAAGATCCTTACCCTTGTGTAGGAGGCAGCCCCTTCAACCGCGTGGAACAAAACCACCACACGCGGGCAGGAGCGCACACTGACATTCAGTGAATTAAAAATATATGTAATTAATATATATTTATGTATAATGTGTATATAATAACTTATTTTCAACTTTTGATATAACTTCTGTTGTTAACATATTTATTTGTTTGTCTTATTTTATGTTTCACTATAGTCTTTTGTAAATACTTAAAACTAGGTCTCTGGCAACTGTACTACCTTTTCGTCCTCATGACGTCACAAAACGCATGCAGGTTCATATTTGTATATACGGGCTGCTCTACGAGCAAGAGCCCGTGCTGGCACAAGGCCAGCTTAATCTTAAACAACATCATATTTGTATCAGTACGCTTGATAACGTCAATACGTATAGGTTGACGAAACAGGTGTCGCGTGTAAAAATACTGGAGCAAATGGAAGACCCCATTAGTAACCTGAACAATGAAGTGAAGAAAATAATTAGAAAATATGAAGCAATCTCAAAAAAGCTGGTTAACAGTGAAAAAGCCATTCTATTCAATGAATGTTGTATCCGTGAAAAATTGTGCCCTAAAAGTATATATATTATAATAAAGGCAAAACCCATGAAGGAAAGTGAAACAATGGGCTACTCCATTGTATCACTTCCCTTCTTGGCTTTTGCCTTTATTCATACAACAATCATCACATTCCAAATTATTTTATTCAGTTATACATGTGTATATATACTGTGTATGAGTCATAACACATTACCATATACGTACGTCGAGCTACAAATGTCCTTTAATATCTAATTCGCTCTACCTCTGAATAAATATATTTTCATGTATGTTAATCAAAGGAGAATTTTTTAGTCGATAAGAAATTTGTCGGGTCATGGGCACGAACCATCGAACCCAACAAATTCAAGACACACAGTGAAGCATTAAACTACAACGCCACCACAAGAGGGTATAAGTTTATGGTGCCTCTCAACTACAAAGACTTGTCGCTTTCAGGTGTTCATTGTTTTGGAATCAGCCTCAACCCACCTCGACCTTGACCTCATATCATATTACCGTGATTCATATTGCTACATACATCGAGCTACAAATGTCCTTTAATATCTAATTTGCTCTACCTCGGAATTAATATATTTTCATATACAGTCACCTCTCAATTAACGCGAGGGTTACGTTCCTGGAGAGCTCACGCTAATTAAAAATGGGTTATTTAAACATATCCCATTTGAAATAACAGGAATAAAAAAAGTTACGTTCCTGGACTTGGGGAATGCTGTGCTTTTTTGCTAAGTACAACCGACTTGGATTACAGCAGCAGCTGTTATTTTGTATTTCGAAACATCGCTACAATAGTGAACAATTACCTTAGTTAGGTATTATAAATGACGTTATGTAGAATAGGACTGATATATTTTCATGTAATAACTTCATTTGTGATAGATCGAAGATCAGCAAGGAAATATACTGTTAAATTTAAACCAACTTGTAGCTGAAGCTGAGAAAACTGTTCAAGCTGCTAATGACTTATCATGCATTGGCAACAAGGATGAAACTCCAGTAAAGTTATGCCATCAAATATAAATGTAGATAAAATTAAGAGAAAATCTTTTTAATTAAAACTCCTTGGCTTGAAACAACAAATTGTTACTGTTGTTTTCACGCCAATAAAAGGTAAATAAACGTAAGCTCGTATTACGATGAAGTCAAGGGAAAATAGGGAACGGAATCACGTTTTCTTTTTCTTTTTTATGCAATAAACTTGTTCCCAACGCAATCTGTAAGCAAAAAAATAATTTAGTTCACAACGAGACTTATTCAACCCATATTTTCGTTTAGAATTCGCCTATAACGAAAATAACCTTTTCTCATATAAGTAAAGTATCTAGATACTGATTTAAATACGGCAAAATAAACTCATATTCGCTATCAGATGATTTCCAAACCAAAACATTGACCGCTATGTTATTATTTTATAACACAATGATATGCGAATACTTACAATATTATTGGATACAGTGAAGTAATGTATAACTTTTTAAGAGATTCATGTAAAAGATGCATATTATTCATTACGTGTGTAATTATACGTAGCCATCAGCAACATGACATTGCTCAATTATGCCAACATCAGAACGAAGCTGGTATTTGTTTTGACAAATGTCGATTTTTTTTATTATGTATTATTAAATAAACAAAATCTTTTGCTTTTTTGATAAATAAACAACGTTTTTCCTTTTATTAATAAGTACGTACTGTGCCATGTCTTTGTTTATGTCAACGCCCTGTCTGCTGTGCTGATATGCGGGTGATTTGAAAACACGTTCAGGTGCCAATTTGTGTTAAATCGACATTTCAGCATTTTTAAAACATTTTAGAATATTTTCTAGCTCACATTAAATAAAAACCGTGTTAATTAAACATGCTTTAATTGAGAGGTGATTGTATGATAACTGAAGGGGAAGTGTTTAGTCAATAAGAAATTTGTCAGCTCACGAGCACGAACCATCGAACCCAACAAATTCAGGATGCACAGTGAAGCCTTAAACCACACCCCCACAGCAAGAGGGTAAAAGTTTATGTCACCTCTCAACTACAAATACCTGTCACTCTCAGGTACTCATTGTTTTGGAATCAGCAACAACCAACCTTTGCCTCGGTAAGTTGTAGTGCTTTAGTCCACATGTAGCCATTATATGAGTCATATCACATTACTGTGATTCATATACATACATCGAGCTACAAATGTCCTTTAATATTTAATTCGACCTACCTCGGAATTGATATATTTTCATATGAGGTAACCGAAGGGGAATGTTTAAGTCAATAAGAAATTTGTCAGCTCACGGGCGCAAGCCATCATACCCAATAAATTCAGGACGCACAGTGAGTCTTAACCACACCGCCACCACAAGAGGTATAAGTTTATGCCGCCTCTCAACTACAAATACCTGTCACTCTCAGTGTTCGTTGTTTTGGAATTGGCCTGAACCCCACCTGACCTCGGTAACGTTGTAGTGCTTTTGTCCGCACGTGCCCTTATATGAGTCATATCACATTACCGTGATTCATATACATCATCGAGCTACGAATGTCCATATTAAGTCTAATTCGCTTTATCTCAGAATTAATATATTTTCATACATGTTAACTGAAGGAGAAGTTTTAGTCGATAAAAAAAGCTGTCGCCGCACGGGCGCAAACCATTGAACCCAAGAAATTCAGGACGCACAGTCAAGCCTTAAACCACACCCCCACCACAAGAGGGTATAAGTTTTTGCTGCCTCTCAACTACAAATACCTGTCACTCTCAGGTGTTCGTTGTTTTGGAATTGGCCTCAACCCACCTCGACCTCGGTAACGTTGTAGTGCTTTTGTCCGCACGTGCCGTTTTATGAGTCATATCACATTACCGTGGTTTATATACATATGTAGCGGGAATCTGTGGCTACAGATATAAGGTAGCGAACTGGCCTGAGGAGGGAAACTGGAATGGGTTTTGGTCAGTGAGATATATTTATATAATTACCTGGCTTTGCACATAATTTGTTAACTATTTTGTTTACCTTAAAGTTTTATTATTGGGAAAAACAATATTGTTGTCCTTATTATATTTATTCTTGATAGGGAACTTATATCTCTTCCACCTTTGTTTAAGGTGCTTGGAGTGAGACAAACTATTATACTGAGGCATTTTGTTTTCTTTACAAGTCTATTAGGCACTAGGGGAATTTTACTTGAGTTCAATATATAGTCACTGGGTTCATTCGACACTTCACACCCACGCGTCATACATACTTCATCCGCCTTTTCACTCTTCTTCCCCATTCCCTCACTTCTCTGCTCCTTCTCTGTCTCTACTTCTCCTCTCTCTTCTCTCTATGTCCAGCCATTTTATTCGGATGTCATCTTCTGGGCACCACCTTTGGGTTTTTTATTTTGACTCTGGGTGTGGCATCTCCTGAAAGAGCTCTTATGGCTGAGTGGCTACTGCCTTTTCTTCGAAACGCCTTCTTGTCATCTTTTCTGTAGTAATTGGTAGGCTTCTCATTTGGAAAGCCTCTTGTTCATGCCCAGCATCTGTAGGGGGTGTGTCATCCTATCCATTGGTTATATAGACCTTGTAGAACATCCTTGTAGGCTGGCACTATTGAATTAATTGGTTAAAACCATAGGCCTATTCTTGGAAAGGGTGGAGCTAAGACTTTTACTCCGTTCCTCCTTTTGAACAAAGAAGCATTGAGTTTTCCTTAGTAATATTAGCAGAAGGCCTTGAGATGGTCTAACCCCTCATTAATTCTCGATGCTCGAACGTGTCACAAAATGTTGGGAGAAAACCGTAGCGCCACTTAATCTTCTGTAGTGTAGATGACATAGGTCTTCAGAAGATATAAACCATGTTCCAACGTCTAGAATGTCCCAGGCATCTGGGTCAAGCTAGAGTGAGAAAAGTTGTTATCTCTCCTTAAAATAATTGCTTCGTTTTTCTTTTCCTAGTCCCCCTTTTCTTATCATTCATGCCTTTTTCTTAAGTTTTTATAAGTTAACACATTTTGAAATAATTTCCCTTAATTCTGTAATGGCACTGTAACACATACATCAAGCTAAAAATGTCCTTTAATATCTAATTCGCTCTACCTCTATAATGTTCTTGCTAAAATCATTCATCGATTTACTGCAGACACCACACCCGATGAAGACATAGCGTCCCTGGACGCCAAAAGTTTATTTGCTACGTACCAGTTTATGAAATAATATAAATCATCATGGAAAAGTTATACCACTCTGAGAAACCACCATTACCGATACCCGAAAAGATTTTGAAAGAGATGCTAGAAGCATGTAGAAAGAAGCCCCTGTCAGGGAATTTCATAATGTTAGTAAAACACCATCTATTGACTGGATTTGATTTGTTAGTGTAATTTGCGAAGTTTCTGTTAACGATTTGGTCTTGTATTTTTTTCCGTTCCATAATACACTTGGGAAAAATAAATTTTGTTTTGTTTTTCTTTAGTCACGTTATAATCACCTAGCCGTGCAGTAAGTGGATTAACTGCCTTTGTTTATAACGGAATATTGTTATTTTGGGAAATGTGTTTATCTTTAAGACTTTTTAGGTGCGTATTTAACTAAAATTCTTTACGAATTAAGTTATTAAAATAAGTGTAGTGTTAATCATAAGAGTAGTTAAATTTCACAAAGTATGTTTCTTTCCTTTTGTTTTCAGCTAGGTAATCCTCGACCCTTGGGGAAACAGTGCATGACCTTAAACAAACGAATCCCGGAGCAATTACTGCACTTTTTGAAAATACTTGAACTATTATCACAGGTTCCCGTTGTTACATTGAAGCATACGTTATATAAGTGACTCTGAATCCGAATTCAAATTGGTGTATCTAGCGTATGATAAATGTTCATAGAGACCCATGAACAGTGACTTGTGTTATGTATACTGTGTTGTAAGGTTTATTTTTCTTGAGCAATTGCTGAGGTATTTATTCGTAACAAGACATTTGGTGATTTATTTTGGTATTTGATATTAAAAGGGTGTCAGACAGATAAGTTACTTAATATTTTTGTTGTTCGTTATTTGTTTATTTCCTTATTTCAATCATCTATCTTTAATTTCATAATCCATAGTGGTTGTTATATATTAAAATTTGTAATTAAACATTATTTCTAAATTTCTGAATTTGTTTTACCATACCTAATCACAAATAAACAGTGCTATCTTTACCAGGGAAAAATTTCTTCGGAATTCCCTGACATTAAGTGGTGTTTGATTTCAAACCAAGGCCTAAATTTTAAATGCTCACAGCTTAATTTACAAATATTTCCTTTGTTTAATAGTGGCCTGCGTTACTTTGTGATTGGATTGGTGATAGTAATTTATTTTCTATTACAACTATAAAGTGCAATTAATTGGAGTGGGGAAATTGTATTTTGAGTATGTGGGGCATTTTAAGAATTTTAATTCGCTGGAAGGTCGCAAGTGGGAGACTTCCAATAGTTAATTAAATGTAAACGAATTCTTGAAACAGTGTCCGGTAACATAGTTGTTACGTAAGAATCCAGCTGACTCTAGAGATATACTGGTTTGACAATTTTAAAGTTATTGCTTTGTACTTTATATTTATTTTTATTAAAACTTTATTGTTGAATCTTGATGCTTGGTGAATGGTTACTGTTATGTAATGAAAGTGTATGATTGTCCTTTATTCATAATAATTATTTCTAGTACAATTCAGTTTTTGCTTATTGTCATTGTGTAACAGGCATCTTTATGTTTCTTAAATAAGTCGCTTATAGGCAATGGTTAAAGACTGGATATTGTAAAATGGAGTCTTATAAATTCTGGAAGGATGAAGGTTTGTCAATGGGACTCTCAGATGAAGCTCTTTTGAACTTTATAGAGAAGAAAATCAAAGATAGGGATGAGCGTGATAAAAGACATGCTGAAAGAGAAGAACGGGCTCTGAAGATTAAATTCGAAGAAAATGATAAGCAGAGGGCACATGAACTTGATTTGCAAAGATCAGAGGAGCAACATCTAACCCAACCTAGCCATGTGACAGTTGCTGTGGATACTACTAGACCTCTTCCTTTTTGTAATACTGATGATATCACCGCCTACCTAGTAAGGTTTGAAAGGTAGCAGTTTTCTCTCACTGGAGCGGAACTCTTGGTCAGTTCAGTTGGCATCACTTTTAAGAGGTAAGGCATTAGATATCTACATGTCGCTCTCAGATGACGTTACGAGTGACTATGCATCATTGAAGGAAGCCCTTTGAAAGGATTCAAGATGACTAGTGAGTGGTACAGGACAGCATTTAAAACTGCAAAAATGGATTCCAAGAGCACATATGAACAATAATTGAATATATTATTTCGAAATTTTGACTTGTGGATAAATAGTCTTAGGATAACGAAAGACTACAAAGATTTGAGAAACATTATAGTCTGTGATTCAGTTCATGTCTACTTTACCTTAGGAAATGCGTCTTTTCCCTTAAGGAGCGCGGTAAACTAGAACTCAGAGGAAATTATTCATCATTGGCAGACACACATGCTTCAGCACACAATGTTATCCTAAGGATGAGCAGAAGTCCTTTTAGGCACAATGCAATTGTATCTAGTTCCAGTGACAAGATCAGTATGAGTGAGAAACCAGAGAAAACTAATTCGTCACGTCCTGGTAAGATTTCATGTTACGGTTGTGGTCAGAGTGGACATATTTGAAGAAACTGTCCTAACAAGTTACCCAAAAAGAAATCTGAATCTTCTCTTGAGAGGTACAAGTTCTGGATAACACAGGATAATATGTGGACCTATGGTATGTGGAACAGTGAATGGTACTACAGTATCGACAATACTTAGAGATACAGGTTGTACAAGAGTAGTGGTATCAGAGGATTTAATTCCTGATCCTGGAACAAATTGTTCATATTCTACTCTTATTGATTATTTGGGCAGGAAGGACAGATTCCCTATTGTCAAGATTTATTTGAAATGTAATCTCTTTACAGGTTGGGTTAATGCTGTTCGGGCTCCAATAAAGTACTGTACTGTCTTATTAGGCAATATTCCAGGTGTTCAAGACCATAATTTGTTTCCTCGGAAAATACGGATTCTTCCATAGAAGAGTAGTAAATGCAGTAAACATGAGCACAGGTAAAAAGGAGAAATATTGTACACCCTGTTTCTTTACCAGAACCATTTGATATATCCATTGATCATGAATCTTTTCTTAGAGAACAGCAGAATTGCGAAGCTTTGAAATATGCAAGAGAAATGAGTCAGTCTGGTGATGTCAAATGTTGCAAGAATGGTTTGCAGTACGAGTTCGTAATAAATAAAATAAATAAATAATTGAAAATAAAAAAATAAAAAATAATAAAAATAAATAAATAAAAATAAATAAATAAATGAACAAAATAAATAAATATAAATAAATAAATAAATAATTTAAATATAGAAATAGAAAAGAAATAAAAATGATAAATAAATAAAATAAATAAACAAATAAATAAAAACGAATAAAAATAAATATAGAAAAGAAATAAAAATGAAAAAATACTAAAAATAAATAAACAAATAAATAAAAAAGAATAATAAATAAATAAAAATAAATAAATAAATAAAATTAAGAAATACTAAAAATAAATAAAAATAATAAATAATAAAAATAAATGAATAATTAAAATAAAGAATAAAATAAAAATATATAGATCAAATAAATATATATAATAAATAAATAAAAATAAAAATAATAAATAAAATAAAATAAAAAAAATAAAAATAAACAATAAAAAACAATAAATAAAACAAAAATAAAATAAAAAATAAAAAAGAAAAAATAAATAATAAAACAAATGAATAAATAAATATAAATAAATAAATCAAATAAATTGAAAATAAATAAATAAATAAAGAAAAGTAAATAATAAAAATAAATAAAAAATAAATAAAAATAAGTAATTAAAAATAAATAAAGTGAAAAATAAAAAACAAATAAATAAATCAATAAAAAGATACATGAATAAAACAAAAATAAATTCAAATACCAAATCAAATGAATAAAACCAAAAATAAATAATAAATACAAACTAAACTCAAATAACAAATCAACTCGTATTACGATGAAGTCAAGGGGAAGGAAAATAGGAACGGAATCACGTTTTTTTTTTTTTTTTATGCAATAAAACTTGTTCCCAACGCAATCTGTAAGGCAAAAAATAATTTAGTTCAACGAGACTTATTCAACCCATATTTCGATTTAGAAATTCGCCATATAACGAAAAATAACCTTTTCTCATATAAGTAAAGTATCTAGATACTGATTTAAATACGGCAAAATAAACTCATATTCGCCATCAGATGATTTCCAACCAAAAACATTGACCGCTATGTTATTATTTTATAACACAATGATATGCGAATACTTACAATATTATTGGATACAGTGAAGTAATGTATAAACTTTTTAAGAGATTCATGTACAAGATGCATATTATTCATTACGTGTGTAATTATACGTTAAGCATCAGCAACATGACATTGCTCAATTATGCCAACATCAGAACGAAGCTGGTATTTGTTTTGACAATGTCGATTTTTTTTATTATGTATTATTAAATAAACAAAATCTTTTGCTTTTTTGATAAATAAACAACGTTTTTCCTTTTATTAATAAGTACGTACGGTGCCATGTCTTTGTTTCTGTCAACGGCCCCTGTCTGCTGTGCTGATATGCGGGTGATTTGAAAACAACGTTCAGGTGCCAATTTGTGTTAAATTGACATTTCAGCATTTTTAAAACATTTTAAAATATTTTCTAGCTCACATTAAATAAAAACCGTGTTAATTAAACATGCTTTAATTGAGAGGTGATTGTATGTTAACTGAAGGGGAAGTGTTTAGTCAATAAGAAATTTGTCAGCTCACGAGCACGAAACCATCGAACCCAACAAATTCAGGATGCAGTGAAGCCTTAACCACACCCCCACAGCAAGAGGGTAAAAGTTTATGTCACCTCTCAACTACAAATACCTGTCACTCTCAGGTACTCATTGTTTTGGAATCAGCAACAACCAACCTTTGCCTCGGTAAAGTTGTAGTGCTTTAGTCCACATGTAGCCATTATATGAGTCATATCACATTACTGTGATTCATATACATACATCGAGCTACAAATGTCCTTTAATATTTAATTCGACCTACCTCGGAATTGATATATTTTCATATGAGGTAACCGAAGGGGAATGTTTAAGTCAATAAGAAATTTGTCAGCTCATGGGCGCAAGCCATCATACCCAATAAATTCAGGACGCACAGTGAAGTCTTAAACCACACCGCCACCACAAGAGGGTATAAGTTTATGCCGCCTCTCAACTACAAATACCTGTCACTCTCAGGTGTTCGTTGTTTTGGAATTGGCCTGAACCCACCTCGACCTCGGTAACGTTGTAGTGCTTTTGTCCGCACGTGCCCTTATTATGAGTCATATCACATTAACCGTGAGTTCATATACATACATCGAGCTACGAATGTCCATTAATGTCTAATTCGCTTTATCTCGAATTAAATATATTTTCATACATGTTAACTGAAGGAGAAGTTTTAGTCGATAAAAAAAGCTGTCGCCGCACGGGCGCAAACCATTGAACCCAAGAAATTCAGGACGCACAGTCAAGCCTTAAACCACACCCCCACCACAAGAGGTATAAGTTTTTGCTGCCTCTCAACTACAAATACCTGTCACTCTCAGGTGTTTCGTTGTTTTGGAATTGGCCTCAACCCACCTCAGACTCGGTAACGTTGTAGTGCTTTTGTCCGCACGTGAACCCTTATATGAGTCATATCACATTACCGTGGTTTATATACATATGTAGCGGGAATCTGTGGCTACAGATATAAGGTAGCGAATTGGCCTGAGGGGGGAAACTGGAATGGGTTTGGTCAGTGAGATATAGTTATATAATTACCTGGCTTTGCACATAATTTGTTAACTATCTTGTTTACCTTAAAGTTTTATTAATTGGGAAAATAAATTGTTGTCCTTATATATATTTATTCTTGATAGGGAAACTTATATCTCTTCCACCTTGGTTTTAAGGTGCTTGGATGAGACAAACTATTATACAGAGGCATTTTTGTTTTCTTTACAAGTCTATTAGGTACTAGGGGAATTTACTTGAGTTCAATATATAGTCACTGGGGGTTCATTCGACACTTCCACACCCACAGCGTCATACATACTTCATCCGCCTTTTCACTCTTCTTCCCCATCCCTCACTTCTCTGCTCCTTCTCTGTCCCTACTTCTCTCTCTTCTCTCTATGTCCAGCTTTTATTCGGATGTCATCTTCTGGGCACCACCTTTGGGTTTTTTATTTTGACTCTGGGTGTGGCATCTCCTGAAAGAGCTCTTATGGCTGAGTGGCTACTGCCTTTTCTTCGAAACGCCTTCTTGTCATCTTTTCTGTAGTAATTGGTAGGCTTCTCATTTGGAAAAGCCTCTTGTTCATGCCCAGCATCTGTAGGGGGTGTGTCATCCTATCCATTGGTTATATAGACCTTGTAGAACATCCTTGTAGGCTGGCACTATTGAATTAATTGGTTAAAACCATAGGCCTATTCTTGGAAAGGGTGGAGCTAAGACTTTTACTCGTTCCTCCTTTGAACAAAGAAGCATTGAGTTTTCCTTAGTAATATTAAGCAAAAGGCCCTTGAGATGGTCTAACCCCTCATTAATTCTCGATGCTCGAACGTGTCACAAAATGTTGGGAGAAAACCGTAGCGCCACTTAATCTTCTGTAGTGTAGATGACATAGGTTGTCGTGAATTTCGAGCTGATCATTCGAAATCCCCGCCATTTAACTTCACAAGTGTTGCGTTAAATTGGGGCAAGACTGAGGTATCTCGCGGGCGACTCATTGAACAGAAAGCTGTCCAATACACGACAGTTAAAACGCAATTCCTAAATGCGTGGCGGGGAAGGAGCGCGTCTTATAGCAAGGAAGACGTTATGAATTTTCATTAATAAATATAAATTTGCTAATCACTAGTACGAGATAAATTATCTATATAGAGATTTGGAGCCAAGGACTCCGTAGCCATTCAAGAATCTGCAGATTACGGCCTTCAGCCAGAATTTTGAGTCAATTCCTTGATCCTAAATGATAACGTAACTGTCATATTTCACATTCAGGAGTAAAATAGATTAAGTGATTTCCGTAA
Organism: Macrobrachium nipponense; assembly: GCF_015104395.2. Classification (NCBI taxonomy): domain Eukaryota; kingdom Metazoa; phylum Arthropoda; class Malacostraca; order Decapoda; family Palaemonidae; genus Macrobrachium; species Macrobrachium nipponense. The sequence continues at coordinate 6,913,022 of NC_087221.1, read as the reverse complement.
TGTCTAAATAAACGATGATTCCCGCCTGAATTACAAGGATTCTGTAGTTCACGCGGGAAAGCATAAGTTTCTTTTGAAGAAGGGCGAAGCGACGCTTCATTCCTGCCCAGACCCTGAACCGTGTAAGTACGATGAAATTTGTGTGTCTCTCAATTCTCCGACTCCAGCTATCGCCATGCTAGGTCGAATTCCGTCGTAACTGTAAGTTAACTTTATCCACGTATAGATTTGTCATCCCTGCGATGAGGGACTCGATTTATGCAGCAAACGAAAGCTGCAGTGTGAGAATGTTGTTTGTTTGTGATATTGATTGAATGGGTCTCGTATTGTGCAGATTTTTCGTCCAGTCGTGGACTTAGTAAAGCACGTGATATCAAAGACCCTATGGGCTACCACATAAAAAGCCATGAGAGTTTTCAGGTTCCTTGAATTAAATTAGTTAGAGTAGTAAGAAACTACTGTGTACTGTGGAATTCTGCTAGGAACTTTAGTTTCAGTGTATTGTTAATGTATTTAAATGTTTATTTTTCATAATAAAACTGTTTTGTTGACCAAATTTTATTGAATCTCACCCTGATAGTTTTAGAGCGCGCCTCCTCAAGGCCTTGTCATCGGCCCAGAACATCCGGGCACGAATCATAAAAAAAAAAATAATAAAAGTCGAAGAAATTCCCGACATTTGGTCCTTCGAACCGGATGACAAGTGCGCTCTAGAGCTTGAAGGGAAATTTCAATAAAGTATTGTCTATAGGGTAGCCCTGATAGGACACAGTCAGCTCCCACCGAAATCTGCCACAGTGTTCAGATAACCAGATTGAAATCTATAGAAGGCCAGGAGGTCTGGTCAGTCAATTTTAGATAGTAGTCTATCATTCTGGCAGAGGCGGTATGAGTTGGTCGTGTTATATATAGGAGGAAACGACCTAGCAATCGATCACCCCAAAACCGTTTGGGATAATTTACGTACTCTTATTGAACCCGAACGCTTGAGGAAAATTTGTGAAATAATTGCTATCTGCGACGCAGAGATCAGAGAGTATCTCCCTGATAATCGTTTGCTATAAATTCCGTTGAATATGTCAAAAAAGTAGAAAGAACTTTAATGCGAGAATCTCCCAAATACTGCTACAAAAGAAGTCGGTACAGAGTCCAACACTTGCCTATGAACTCTCGTGCCTACCGCGAAGGCAAACAAAGGGACGGAGTCCATTTTGATTCAGAAATCCGTAACGCATTCCTCAATCGTTTGATGAGATTAATCAGGAGAGAGAGAGACAGACAAAATAACTAGGCTCAGCTTGTTCCAATGTGCAATTAGCCCCACGTGCCACTAGTCTTTGCACCCCGTCTTCCTAACGTAAGAAAAATCCTCATTTCCTAGTTTGCCTAACACCCCCCCCCTAAGAAATAGAGTAAATAATACAAAATGGCAGTGGCTATGATTGTTCACATCGAGGCTTCGCTGAGACTCACCGCGGGACTTACTCGCCGAATCACAGCGTGCATTAGTAGAAACGTATCCTGAGAGCGTGTACCAAAATTTGGTCACGCAGTTGAGACAAGAAGAAGGACAGCTTCGAGAGCTGTACAAACGTCAAGTCGTAAAGTTAGAATCTAACTTAGATGCCAGAATCAGGCAAACCTTAGCAGAAGCTGTGCGAGCTTCTACCCTTTTGTTGAATCGAATCGATAAACTGAAAGTCACTCAGACAGGGAATGTTCCCTCCCCAAATTGAAACCGCTGCCTCTCCCCACTTTTGAAGGGGAAGTGCAGGAATAGCTTCTTACAGAGAATTGTTCACGATCCACGTGGATCGAAGGGCAGATTTGGACGACGTGTCCAAACTTACTCATTTGTTAGGGACTCTGGGCAGGGATCCGCTTAGGATCGTTAAATCCCTAAGTGTAACCGCCGCGAATTACCAGGTAGCGTTAGATCTCTTGGATAAGCAATATGGTAATGTACACCAAACGCTCGTGATCTTGCATCGAAAACTTGCCAACATATTCGTACCCTCGTTGAACCCCGTAGAGCTGAAGAAGTTCAGGTTTAAGTTAACAGTGATCATTGAGCAAATAAAGAGGCTCAGTACTAATGATATAGGCCATGGCATGGTCATGAGCCTTATCAATCAGAAGTTGTCAGAAGGTAAGCTCTATCGAAAGGTGGTCGAACACCTCAGAAAATGCGACTATAGTTTAGAAGAATTTTTTGAATCTATAGACTTCATAATTCGCATGTTGGAAGATGACGCATTACAGCGAGGCGAGAAATTAGAATCTGATAAGAATAACGATGTCAGCGTTAGACCAAAACGAAACCTATGCAGAATAAATTCTTGTCCCTTTTGCAATGAACGGCACCCGCCTCACGGATGCCGCCGAGTAAGTGACGTGGCTGCCAGATGCCGCATTCTACTAAGGAAGAGCCTGTGTTTTAATTGCCTTCAGTCAGGTCACCGTAATGATAGATGCACTAACCCCAATTCATGTAAAAGTTGTGGAAATAATCATAATACTTCCATTTGTGATAATAGCAGCTTCAGAAAAGCACATTCAGTTCCCTCCACTTCGTCCCGAAATAATTCCAGTTTAGTAACAGTCAAGCTACAACCTCCCACCCTGTAGTAAATTCGACGACTAGGCAGCACGATAGAAACCCCCGTCCGCCCAAAGAGAAAGTAGAATCACAACCGTGTAAGAGCGCTAAAGTAGCCCAAACGTCTAGTGTAAATCTTCCCTGTACGATTTTTGCCAACGGACCATGGCCAAGATCCATCACAAGCAGGGGAGTAAACGGGTTCGCTTGTTTTTGGACACTGGGAGTCAACGAAGCTTTATCTCTGCAAAAACTGCAAAGCAGTTAGGCCTGCCAGTGGTAGGCAAAGTGGCGTTGAACATTGCTCCCTTTGGTTCAGCAGAAATCAGTGGCCAGTATGACGTTGTGAGTTGCCGGGTAGAGATGGGTAATAGAATTGTTCAAATGAAACTAGTTGTTCAGGAGAACGTAGACGTCCCGATTCATAACGCAGGTTATGTAAGAGTAAGACAACACCTAGTAGGGAAGGGAGTCATGTTAGCAGATCCTGACAGTAAGAGCGATAATTTACAGAACGTGCACATTCTTGTGGGTCCAGACTATTTTAATTATTTCATTATTGGAGTAGAAAAGATCGATGGGATAAGTCTTTTTCTGACCCACAATGGCATGTCGCCATATGGGAGAGTGCCACAGTGGCTATTAGAAGGTCACAAGATAGATCATGTGAGAACACTCAGGGTATGTAGGGTGGCGAGCGAACCAATTGCATTTGATGTTGATGAATGGTGGCGTTTAGATACATTAGGCATCGCCCCATCCGAGCAGTACACTGTCCGCAAAGCGGAAGCCATGCGAAAGGTTTCGCAGAGTGTAACGAAGAAGCCTGAAGGATATCAGGTTAGCGTGCCGTTCTGTTCAGAAGGTAGGCCAGAAACAAACTTTAGAAATGCTGTAGCACAGCTGGATTTGCTGCAAACCAAATTTCAGAAAGACAAGGAATACTATAATCAATATCAGGGAGTGATTGACAAATACCTGGAGGAGGCAGGATTATATATGAAGTAAAAGATCCAAAAATAGAAGGATACTACATGCCGCATTTCGTCATTAAAAAAGATAGCCGCACGACCCCCCTTAGAATCGTATTCAATGCCTCATCCAAAGCTAAGAATAATAAATCCTTAAATGAATGCCTGTTACCTGGGCCTAATTTAGTAGAGTTGGCCTATAATTTGCTTCTAAAGTTTCGAATGAATAAATACGCCATGCTTGCAGACATAAGCAAAGCATTTCATAGAGTACTATTAGATCCCCGTGATGCCAAATATACAAGATTCCTGTGGCGAGAGGTAGCAGGTCGAGCGCTGACCTTCGCTTTCAGAGTCGTGGTGTTCGGCATCACGGCTAGTCCCTTTTTGTTACAACAAGTATTGAGTCATCATTTTAGTTTAGAAGGAAGACCTGAATTAAGCAAGTCATTTTATGTTGATAACTATGTCAGTACCTTTGAAAGTTTGGATGAGATGAAAAAGGAACAAGAATCTGTCCACGCAATTTTGGATAGGGCCAGAATGCCGTTAGAAGGGTGGGCAACAAACAGTATAGCCTTCGATAGCGAGAGAGAGTGGAAAGAACCTGTGAATATGAGCGTGCTCGGGCTGAGATGGGCTCGAGACGTCGACCGTCTGTGTGTGAGAGGATTCGTGAATTGGGGGAGGGATGGGTACCTACGAAGCGTAGGGTACTATCTTTGCTAGTATCAATTTACGATCCGCTAGGTCTAGTCAGTCCTTTATTTGTTAGGGGAAAGCTGTTTCTCCAACAACTTTGGGAACAAGAGATTGGATGGGATGACGTGTTATGTAAGGAAAAGGCTAAAGAAGCGCGAGAACTGCTAGCAGAGTTAAAATCAGTCGGTGATTTAACATTTCCTAGAGCGGCAGGAGTCAGAAGATCCGAACTCCATATATTCACCGATGCCAGTAGTAGGGCATACGGTGCTGTAGCGTATGTCAGAGATAAAGAAAGTAACGTAAGATTACTCACCAGCAAAATGAGAATCACTCCGAAAGGGATGCTTAAAATCACCATCCCTAAATTAGAACTTTTAGCTTTGCTGCTAGGTTGTAGGCTAGCGAAAACGATTAAAGGGCTAATAGAGCCACAAGAGATTAGTATCTGGTCAGATAGCAAAGTTGCATTAGCCTGGGTGGCATCCCCGGATGCCAAGGACAATAAAAATATCTTTATATCTAACCGTGTGGTGGAAGTTGTTTTTCTCCGCCAGATTTGTGATTTCAGATTGAAGTATGTGCCCAGCAAACAGAATCCTGCTGATGTCTTGTCTAGGGGCGCAACAAACCAGCAATTGCAGCAGAACCCTCTTTGGCGCCAGGGTCCAGAGTTCTTGGGAATCCCAGGAGAGCCTGTTCCTTTCAAAGAGGCAGATCTAACAAATATCAGAACCGTGGTAGCGGCGGTGCAGGAACTGAGGGAAGAAACAAGGTCTATTCCCCCAGGAGGGATATGGGAACTACTACTCAGGGAGGTTGAGTTCCGAATTTTGATTAGAGTAACCCAATTAGTGTTAAAGTTTGCAAAAGTGAAAAGGGATCCTTTTCGAGTTCTTGTCTTATTAGAACAAAGATTCTATTTACCTACTGTGTATGCATATTTGGAGGGTGAGGTCAGACCCCCTCGTGAGATATTGAATTTTGTGAGGCAATTAATGTTAATAATAGTAGATAAATTGATTTGCACTAGGGGACGAGTGTCCCAAATTGAGGATGAGAAACATTTGATTCTTTTGCCTGCTAAGGGACACTTAGTCAGAGCATACGTTAAAGTATTTGCATTGTTTGCACCTCCATTGTAATGTCAATACGCTAATGGCGATTTTTCGACAGAAGTGCTGGACACCGGGCCTGAGGTCTATTGCTAAGCAAGTTGTACGGAAGTGTCCAGAATGCGTGCTAGCATTCCAACCGCTGATGAGACAACCACCACCACCCCCCCCCCCCTACCGAAGGAAAGGATCACCTTGCAGAAACCATTTGCCGCAGTCAGCGTGGACCACACAGCGGCCATACAAACCGAAACGCGACCAGGTTATATCCTCATCGTGACTTGCATGGCCACCAGGGCCGTGTATTTAGATTTCTGCCCCTCCTTGGATGCGGAGGAATTTGTTCTAGCTCTTCGAAGATTCAGTGCTACGCATGGAGCCCCGACCTTAATCACTTCTGATAACCGCCAAACGTTCAAGACGGCCAGCAACCTCCTTCAGGGACTTTATGAAGAGGATGAAGTCCAGCAGTTCCTGAGGAGGACTGGCGTAGTGGCGATTTCAAACCCCCCGTACGCCGTGGAAAGGCAGTATTTTCAAACGTCTGATTGGTGTCACAAAACATGCCCTTCAGATAGCCCTCGGGAGAAAGTATCTCCCGGAGGCCCACGTATTAACTCTAGTGAAAGAGGCGGAGGCGGTAGTGAATAATAGGCCGTTGATGTATAGCGGTGACAAATGCGAGGACGAGGTCCTCACCGCCTCTCATTTAGTGCGAGGTCACTTAATTAACTTAATGGCACCTGTTTTGCCAAATGAAGACCTTAATGCTACCTTCACCTCCCGGAGGCTACGAGATCAATATCTTAAATAACAGACACTTTGAAAGCCTTCCGGGAGAGGTGGAGGAAGGAGTACCTGAGTGCGCTAAGAGCCCGACACGATTGTCAGTCTGGGGAACCCACCAAGCTGCACCATGGAGACATCGTGTTAGTAAAGCAAGAAAATCAAAAGCGGGCAACGTGGCCCCTTGGACGCGTCGTGGAGACGTACCCGGACGACGACGGTGTCGTGCGTTCGGCCAAGGAATTGTTCGAAGATGTTGAGTCCCTGCATGCTGTCAGCCACTTGGTCCCCCTGGAACTTGCCCCTCAGATGACGATGATGGCGTTGGAGACGAACGGCATGATGATGTTGATGGTGCGACGGAGGAGATGGTGCGTGACGACGACGGCAACGAAGAGGTCCGAGACGAAGGAGCATACAGCCCAGCAGTAGGTGTTCCAGGAAATGTTGTGACGTCTGGGGACGACCAAGGGATGGCACTGGCTGCAACACCCGAACAACCAGCCACAAAAGTCTTGAGTGACATAAAAGACACTGACGATATTGGTAACGATTCGAACGATACCAAAACGGTAAGTGAGAGTGCTGAAGTGAATGATACTGAGGTATCGAGTGGTAGTGACGTTGACGTTCAGTTAGGCGGACAAAGACGTTCTGCACGCCCTTTGAGAAAGGCTGCTGCTAAGCAGCGCGAGTTAATGAAGCGCTTAATGGAAAGCGACTATATCTAAGTTATAGCTAGAAACAGTGAAAGAAAATGGGAAGGTCCCTTATTCTGGTAGGCAGGAGGGTGGACCCAAGTAAGTGTAGGTTGATGTAGGTGAATTGAATCCTCAGAGGATGGAAGTGTGTCGGGTTAGCGTAAGGGAGTGGGAGCCCCCTCTTGTGCAAACAAGTCGAGCGTTGTGCAGAGGTAGCCCCCACCCTCAAAGTAAATTACAAAAAAATGTATATGAGTACTTGTAGAGAAGTGAAAGTGTTTTGAGGGCATGTGTCCCGTGAAAGAGTACATACTGAATCAGTTGTAATCTGTTTCCTTAAAGGCGAATGGCCTGTCGATCTGATTATGCTTGTTGCATACAAAGTTGTACATATATGACTGTTTCCTTTTTCATGCCATTGATTGAGTAAAAACAGAGTGCCTTATGAGTGTATATTCATGTTTCCTTGATTGTGAGGAGTATGTCGTGAATTTCGAACTGATCATTCGAAATCCCCGCCATTTAACTTCACAAGTGTTGCGTTAAATTGGGGCAAGACTGAGGGATCTCGTGGGCAATTCATTGAACAGAAAGCTGTCCAATACACAACAGTTAAGACGCAATTCCTAAATGCATGGCGGGGAAGGAGCGCGTCTTATAGCAAGGAAGACGTTATGAATTTTCATTAATAAATATAATTTGCTAATCACTAGTACGAGATAAATTATCTATGTAGAGATTTGGAGCCAAGGACTCCGTAGCCAGTCAAGAATTTCAGATTACGGCCTTCAGCCAGAACTTTGAGTCAATTCCTTGATCCTAAATGATAACGTAACTGTCATATTTCACATTCAGGAGTAAAATAGATTAAGTGATTTCCGTAATGTCTAAATAAACGATGATTCCCGCCTGAATTATAAGGATTCTGTAGTTCACTCGGGAAAGCGTAAGTTTCTTTTGAAGAAGGGTGAAGCAACGCTTCATTCCTGCCCAGACCCTGAACCGTGTAAGTACGGTGAAATTTGTGTGTCTCTCAAATCTCCGACTCCCAGCTATCGCCATGCTAGGTCGAATTCCGTCGTAACTGTAAGTTAACTTTATCCACGTATAGATTTGTCATCCCTGCTATGAGGGACTCGATTTATGCAGCAAACGAAAGCTGCCAGTGTAAGAATGTTGTTTGTTTGTGATATTGATTGAATGGGTCTCGTATTGTGCAGATTTTTCGTCCAATCGTGGACTTAGTGCTTTACAAGCACATGATATCAAAGGACCCATATGGGCTACACATAAAAAAAAGCCATGAGAGTTTTCAGGTTCCTTGAATTAAATTAGTGAGAATAGTAAGAAACTGCGTGTACTGTGGAATTCTGCTAGGAACTTTAGTTTCAGTGTATTGTTAATGTATTTAAATTTTTATTTTTCGTAATAAAAAACTGTTTGTTGACCAAATTTTATTGAATTTCACCCTGATAGTTTTAGAGCGCGCGCCTCCTCAAGGCCTTGTCATCGGCCCAGAACATCCGGGCACGAGTCATGAAAAAAAAAATAATAAAAATCGAAGAAATTCCCGACATAGGTCTTCAGAAGATATAAACCATGTTCCGACGTCTAGAATGTCCCCGGCATCTGGGTCAAGCTAGAGTGAGAAAAGTTGTTATCTCTCCTTAAAATAATTGCTTCGTTTTTCTTTTCCTAGTCCCCCTTTTCTTATCATTCATGCCTTTTTCTTAAGTTTTTATAAGTTAACACATTTTGAAATAATTTCCCTTAATTCTGTAATGGCACTGTAACACATACATCAAGCTAAAAATGTCCTTTAATATCTAATTCGCTCTACCTCTATAATGTTCTTGCTAAAATCATTCATCGATTTACTGCAAGACACCACACCCGATGAAGACATAGCGTCCCTGGACGCCAAAAGTTTATTTGCTAACGTACCAGTTTATGAAATAATATAAATCATCATGGAAAAGATATACCACTCTGAGAAACCACCATTACCGATACCCGAAAAGATTTTGAAAGAGATGCTAGAAGCATGTAGAAAGGAAGCCCCTGTCAGGGAATTTCATAATGTTAGTAACACCATCTATTGACTGGATTTGAAGTTAGTGTATTTGCGAAGTTTCTGTTAACGATTTGTCCTTGTATTTTTCCGTTCCATAATACACTTGGGAAAAATAAATTTTGTATTTTCTTTAGTCACGTTATAATCACCTAGCCGTGCAGTAAGTGGATTAACTGCCTTTGTTTATACGGAATATTGTTATTTTGGGAAATGTGTTTATCTTTAAGACTTTTTAGGTGCGTATTTAACTAAAATTCTTTACGAATTAAGTTATTAAAATAAGTGTAGTGTTAATCATAAGTGTAGTTAAATTTCACAAAGTATGTTTCTTTCCTTTTGTTTTCAGCTAGGGTAATCCTCGACCCTTGGGGAAACAGTGCATGACCTTAAAACAATCCGGAGCAATTACTGCACTTTTGAAAATACTTGAACTATTATCACAGGTTCCCGTTGTTACATTGAAGCATACGTTATATAAGTGACTCTGAATCCGAAATTCAAATTGGTGTATTATCTAGCGTATGATAAATGTCATAGAGACCCATGAACAGTTACTTGTGTTATGTACTGTGTTGTAAGGTTTATTTTTCTTGGGCAATTGCTGAGGTATTTATTCGTAACAAGACATTTGGTGATTTATTTTGGTAATTGATATTAAAAGGGTGTCAGACAGATAAGTTACTTAATATTTTTGTTGTTCGTTATTTGTTTATATCCTTATTTCAATCATCTATCTTTAATTTCATAATCCATACTGGTGTTAATATATTAAAATTTGTAATTAAACATTATTTCTAAATTTCTGAATTTGTTTTACCATACCTAATCACAAATAAACAGTGCTATCTTTACCAGGGAAAAATTTCTTCGGAATTCCCTGACAGCCCCCTTCCTCTCACACAGGCGAAGTATACCGGCAAAAGGACGGCGTAGCAATGGGTTCCCCCCTTGGGGTTCTTTTTCCAAATACATACATGGCACACACAGAAGAGGTCACCTTTGAAGAACACCCAAAACCCAGAATCTTCAGGAGATATATTGATGATATCTTTATCACAACAAAGGGCGAAAATGACATAAATGAATTAGTAAATAAACTCCGAGCAAATTCTGCATTAAATTTTATGGTAGAAAAAAGTGATGAGAAAATGCTCCCTTTCTTGGACGTACTTGTGACCCAAAAAAACAACAAATACAATACCACCGTATACACTAAAAAGACAGATGCTGGGAGTTGCTTACATGCTAGCGGAGAATGCCCTGATGCATATAAACGATCTGTGGTAAGGGCATTGTGAGGACCAGAGATTAAGACAGGTAGCTGGGTACTGATGATTTATTTACAGACAAAGTGGGTTGACATAGACAGGTGCGGACGGATATGTAGTGCAGTCTCGCACCGCAAGCAGAAATGACTCTGAGACAGTAAATTTGTGTTTTCTCACAGACATACATGTAGATATAATTAGGCGTACAAATAATGGAATTGCATGTGTTATACATCGGCGAAAAGGCCGCGGAACGCTCTATCAGACGGAAGTAAGAACAACGCGACTTGATGATTGAGTTCGATGAAAATAGGGAAAAAGCGTTGTCTTTACAAATACTCCGCCCCAAGATAATGATTATGGAGTAATTATTGGATGACAATCTTGAGGCAGGGGGCGACCCCGTGTCCTTGTGACACTTGTTGTGGGGCGTCCTCGAGTATAGTCCTTTGGTTTTGCTGATTGACAGGATGCCTCCCCTGGCAGTAGCCTGGGGGGTTCTACTGTATGCCGGGCGACCAAGACTGCGAGAAAGAGAGCTGCATTGTGTGTGGTGGTGTGGGACGGGCCGTGGGGATCCCCAGGTGCGGCAGCGGTGTAGGTTGGGCTGAGGAAGTCCCCAGTGCGGCAGTGGCGTCCCGCGGGCAGAGCGGAACCACAGGTGAGCAGCGGCGTCAGCAGGTTGAGGAAACCCACAGGTAGCGGCGTCGGCAGGCAGGGGAGGCCCACAGGCGTGGCAGCGGTGTCGGTGGGCCGAGGAGGACTGCAGTCGGTGGCGTCAGAAAGGGTGAGCAGGTTCACAGGTGTAGCATCGACGTCAGGAAGGCCGAGCGAGCCCCAGGAATAACGGCAGCGTCGAGGGTTTGAAGAGGCCCACAGGCAGCGACGTCAGGGGGCCGAGCAGGCCCACGTGTGCGGCAGCGACGTCGGGTGGGTAAAGCAGGTCCCTCGGTGTAGCAACGGAGTCGGCAGGCAGGGGAGGCCCACAGGCAGCGACGTCGGGTGGGTAAAGCACGTCCCTGGGTATAGCAGCAGCGTCAGCGGGAGGGAGGCCCACAGGCAGCGACGTCGGGTGGGTAAAGCACATCCCTGGGTGTAGCAGCGGCGCCGGCAGGCAGGGGATTTCGTCTGGGGACTCGCAGGTGCGGCAATGGCGCCGGGGGAAGAACCGAGGAGGCCCGCAGGTTCGGCGGGTCGAGAAGATATCTGGCGTCCCCCGGGTGAGGCCGCGACGTCGGGTGGATGTATCTGAACCGCCGCCTGAATTTTGTGTTGGCTGACCAGCACCCAGCTACCCGTCCTCGAAATAAATGCCAAAACACGCTGGGAAGCAGTGCCGTGATTAGTCCGTTAATGGCGTTGGTGTAGTCCTCGCAGTGGAGTTTTCAGAGACCTAAACTGTGGCACCATATTGAGTCCGTTAAAGGTTCTCTGAAGGTGAGCAGCCGTAATTAGTCCGTTAAAGGCTGGGCCTAAACCGCTGTGTCACCAACTCCGGGAGGTCACCAGTTGTGAAGACCAGAG
>NC_087221.1:6866035-6900782 GCF_015104395.2 Macrobrachium nipponense | reverse complement strand
ACAGTTTCTTCAAATATGTCCACTCTGACCACAACCGTACATGAAATCTTACCAGGACGTGACGAATTAGTTTTCTCTGGTTTCCTCACTCATACTGATCTTGTCACTGGAACTAGATACAATTGCATTGTGCCTAAAGACTTTCTGCTCATCCTTAGGATAACATTTGTGTGCTGAAGCATGTGTCTGCAATGATGAATATCCTCTGGAGTTCTAGGTTTACGCTCCTTAAGGAAAAGACGCATTTCCTTAGTAAAGTAGACATGAACTGATCACAGACTATAATGTTTCTCAATCTTTGTAGTCTTTCGTTATCCTAAGACTATTTATCCACAAGTCAAAATTTTGAAATAATATATTCAATTATTGCTCATATGTGCTCTTGGAATCCATTTTGCAGTTTTAAATGCTGTCCTGTACCACTCACTAGTCATCTTGAATCCTTTCAAAGGCTTCCTTCAATGATGCATAGTCACTCGTAACGTCATCTTGAGAGCGACATGTAGATATGCTAATGCCCTTACCTCTTAAAAGTGATGCCAACTGAACTGACCAAGAGTTCCGCTCCCATTGAGAGAAACTGGCTACCTTTTCAACCTTACTAGGTAGGCGGTGATATCATCAGTATTACAAAAAGGAAGAGGTCTAGTAGTATCCACAGCAACTGTCACATGGCTAGGGTTGGGTTAGATGTTGCTCCTCTGATCTTTTGCAAATCAAGTTCATGTGCCCTCTGCTTATCATTTTCTTCGAATTTAATCTTCAGAGCCCGTTCTTCTCTTTCAGCATGTCTTTTATCACGCTCATCCCTATCTTTGATTTTCTTCTCTATAAAGTTCAAAAGAGCTTCATCTGAGAGTCCCATTGACAAACCTTCATCCTTCCAGAATTTATAAGACTCCATTTTACAATATCCAGTCTTTAACCATTGCCTATAAGCGACTTAATTTAAGAAACATTAAAGATGCCTGTTACACAATGACAATAAGCAAAAACTGAATTGTACTAGAAATAATTATTATGAATAAAGGACAATCACACACTTTCATTACATAACAGTAACCATTCACCAAGCATCAAGATTCAACAATAAAGTTTTAATAAAAATAAATATAAAGTACAAAACAATAACTTTAAAATTGTCAAACCAGTATATCTCTAGAGTCAGCTGGACTCTTACGTAACAACTATGTTACCGGACACTGTTTCAAGAATTCGGTTTACATTTAATTAACTATCGGAAGTCTCCCACTTGCGACCTTCCAGCCGAATTCTTAAAATGCCCCACATACTCAAAATACAATTTCCCCACTCCAATTAATTGCACTTTTATATGTTGTAATAGAAAATAAATTACTATCACCAATCCAATCACAAAGTAACGCAGGCCACTATTAACAAGGAAATATTTAAATTAGCCCTGGTGAGCACACCACTTAATGTCAGGGAATTCCGAAGAAATTTTTCCCTGGTAAAGATAGCACTGTTTATTTGTGATTAGGTATGGTAAAACAAATTCAGAAATTTAGAAATAATGTTTAATTACAAATTTTAATATATTAACACCACTATGGATTATGAAATTAAAGATAGATGATTGAAATAAGGAAATAAACAAATAACGAACAACAAAAATATTAAGTAACTTATCTGTCGACCACCCTTTTAATATCAATTACCAAAATAAATCACCAAATGTCTTGTTACGAATAAATACCTCAGCAATTGCTCAAGAAAAACTAAACTTACAACACAGTATACATAACACAAGTCACTGTTCATGGGTCTCTATGACATTTATCATACGCTAGATAATACACCAATTTGAATTTCGGATTCAGAGTCACTTATATAACGTATGCTTCAATGTAACAACGGGAACCTGTGATAATAGTTCAAGTATTTTCAAAAAGTGCAGTAATTGCTCCGGGATTGTTTAAGGTCATGCACTGTTTCCCCAAGGGTCGAGGATTACCCTAGCTGAAAACAAAAGGAAGAAACATACTTTGTGAAATTTAACTACACTTATGATTAACACTACACTTATTTTAATAACTTAATTTGTAAAGAATTTTGATTAAATACGCACTTATAGACAATTTTAAATACACTTTTAAAGACTTAAAAATCTTAAAGATAAACACATTTCACAAAATAACAATATTCCGTATAAACAAAGGCAGTTTAATCCACTTACTGCACGGCTAGGTGATTATAACGTGACTAAGAAATACAAAATTTATTTTTCCCAAGTCTATTATGGAACGGAAAAATACAAGGACAAATCGTTAACAGAAACTTCGCAAATACACTAACTTCAAATCCAGTCAATAGATGGTGTTACTAACATTATGAAATTCCCTGACAGGGGCTTCCTTTCTACATGCTTCTAGCATCTCTTTCAAAATCTTTTCGGGTATCGGTAATGGTGGTTTCTCAGAGTGGTATATCTTTTCCATGATGATTTATATTATTTCATAAACTGGTACGTTAGCAAATAAACTTTTGGCGTCCAGGGACGCTATGTCTTCATCGGGTGTGGTGTCTTGCAGTAAATCGATGAATGATTTTAGCAAGAACATTATGAGGTAGACGAATTAGATATTAAAGGACATTTTTAGCTTGATGATGTGTTTACAGTGCCATTACAGAATTAAGGGAAATTATTTCAAAATGTGTTAACTTATAAAAACTTAAGAAAAAGGCATGAATGATAAGAAAAGGGGGACTAGGAAAAGAAAAACGAAGCAATTATTTTAAGGAGAGATAACAACTTTTCTCACTCTAGCTTGACCCAGATGCCTGGGACATTCTAGACGTTGGAACATTGGTTTATTATCTCTGAAGACCTATGTCATCTACACTACAGAAGATTAAGTGGCGCTATGGTTTTCTCCCAACATTTTGTGACACGTTCGAGCATCGAGAATTAATGAGGGTTAGACCATCTCAAGGGCCTTCTGCTTAATATTACTAAGGAAAAACTCAATGCTTCTTTGTTCAAAGGAGGAACGAGTAAAAGTCTTAGCTCCACCCTTTCCAAGAATAGGCCTATGGTTTTAACCAATTAATTCAATAGTGCCAGCCTACAAGGATGTTCTACAAGGTCTATATAACCAATGGATAGGATGACACACCCCCTACAGATGCTGGGCATGAACAAGAGGCTTTTCCAAATGAGAAGCCTACCAATTACTACAGAAAAGATGACAAGAAGGCGTTTCGAAGAAAAGGCAGTAGCCACTCAGCCATAAGAGCTCTTTCAGGAGATGCACAGAGTCAAAATAAAAAACCCAAGGTGGTGCCCAGAAAGATGACATCCGAATAAAATGGCTGGACATAGAGAGAAGAGAGAGGAGAAGTAGAGACAGAGAAGGAGCAGAGAAGTGAGGGAATGGGGAAGAAGAGTGAAAAGGCGGATGAAGTATGTATGACGCGTGGGTGTGAAGTGTCGAATGAACCCCAGTGACTATATATTGAACTCAAGTAAAATTCCCCTAGTGCCTAATAGACTTGTAAAGAAAACAAAATGCCTCAGTATAATAGTTTGTCTCACTCCAAGCACCTTAAAACCAAAGGTGGAAGAGATATAAGTTTCCCTATCAAGAATAATATTATATAGGACAACAATTTATTTTCCCAATTAATAAAACTTTAAGGTAAACAAGATAGTTAACAATTATGTGCCAAAGCCAGGTATTATATAACTATATCTCACTGACCAAACCCATTCCAGTTTCCTCTCAGGCCAATTCGCTACCTTATATCTGTA
The DNA here is from genome assembly GCF_015104395.2 of Macrobrachium nipponense. Classification (NCBI taxonomy): domain Eukaryota; kingdom Metazoa; phylum Arthropoda; class Malacostraca; order Decapoda; family Palaemonidae; genus Macrobrachium; species Macrobrachium nipponense. Next base: position 6,897,010 of record NC_087221.1, on the reverse strand, counting down.
GCCACAGATTACCCGCTACATATGTATATAAACCACGGTAATGTGATATGACTCATAAAACGGCACGTGCGACAAAAGCACTACAACGTTACCGAGGTCGAGGTGGGTTGTGAGGCCAATTAACCAAAACAACGAAACACCTGAGAGTGACAGGTATTTGTAGTTGAGAGGCAGCAAAAACTTATACCCTCTTGTGGTGGCGGTGTGGTTTAAGGCTTGACTGTGCGTCCGTGAATTTCTTGGGTTCAATGGTTTGCGCCGTGCGGTGACAGCTTTTTTTATCGACTAAAACTTCTATTTCAGTTAACATGTATGAAAATATATTAATTCTGAGATAAAGCGAATTAGACATTAATGGACATTCGTACCTCGATGTATGTATATGAATCACGGTAATGGGATATGACTCATATAATGGCTACGTGCGGACAAAAGCACTACAACGTTACCGAGGTCGAGGTGGGTTGATGCCGATTCTAAAATAACGACCACCTGAGAGTGACAGGTATTTGTAGTTGAGGGGCGGCATAAACTTATACCCTCTTGTGGTGGCGGTGTGGTTTAAGACTTCACTGTGCGTCCTGAATTTATTGGGTATGATGGCTTGCGCCCGTGAGCTGACAAATTTCTTATAGACTTAAAAATTCCCCTTCGGTTACCTCATATGAAAATATATCAATTCCGAGGTAGGTCGAATTAAATATTAAAGGACATTTGTAGCTCGATGTATGTATATGAATCACTGATATGACTCATATAATAGCTACATGTGGACTAAAGCACTACAACTTAACCGAGGCAAAGGTTGGTTGTTGCTGATTCCAAAACAATGAGTACCTGAGAGTGACAGGTATTTGTAGTTGAGAGGTGACATAAACTTTTACCCTCTTACTGTGGGGGTGTGGTTTAAGGCTTCACTGTGCATCCTGAATTTGTTGGGTTCGATGGTTCGTGCTCGTGAGCTGACAAATTTCTTATTGACTAAACACTTCCCCTTCAGTTAACATACAATCACCTCTCAATTAAAGCATGTTTAATTAACACGGTTTTTATTTAATGTGAGCTAGAAAATATTCTAAAATGTTTTAAAAATGCTGAAATGTCGATTTAACACAAATTGGCACCTGAACGTTGTTTTCAAATCACCCGCATATCAGCACAGCAGACAGGGGCCGTTGACATAAACAAAGACATGGCACAGTACGTACTTATTAATAAAAGGAAAAACGTGTTTATTTGATCAAAAAAAAAGCAAAAAAGATTTTGTTTATTTAATAATACATAATAAAAAAAAAATCCACATTTGTCAAAACAAATACCAGCTTCGTTCTGATGTTGGCATAATTGAGCAATGGTCCATGTTCGCTGATGGCTACGTATAATTACACACGTAATAAAAAAAAAAAGATATAATGCATCTTTACATGAATCTCTTAAAAAGTTATGCATTACTTCACTGTATCCAATAATTTGTAAGTATTCGCATATCATTGTGTTATAAAATAATAACATAGCGGTCAATGTTTTGGTTTGGAATCATCTGATGGCGAATATGAGTTTATTTCACCGTATTTAAAATCAGTATCTAGATACTTTACTTATATGAGAAAGGTTATTTTTCGTTATATGGCGAATTTTCTAAATCGAAATATGGGTTTGAATAAGTCTCGTTGTGAACTAAATTATTTTTTTGCTTACAGATTGCGTTGGGAACAAGTTTATTGCATAAAAAAGAAAAAGAAAACGTGATTCCGTTCCCTATTTTCCCTTGACTTCATCGTAATACGAGCTTTACGTTATTTACCTTTTATTTGCGTGAAAACAACAGTAAAATTTGTTGTTTCAAGCCAAGGAGTTTTAATTAAAAAGATTTTCTCTTAATTTTATCTACATTTATATTTGATGGCATAACTTTACTGGAGTTTTATCCTTGTTGCCAATGTATGATAAGTCATTAGCAGCTTGAACAGTTTTCTCAGCTTCAGCTACAAGTTGGTTTAAATTTAACAGTATATTTCCTTGCTGATCTTCGATCTATCACAAATGAAGTTATTACATGAAAATATATCAGTTCCTATTCTACATAACGTCATTTATAACATAACTAAGTAATTGTTTACTATTGTACGATGTTTGAAATACAACTAACAGCTGCTGCTGTAATCCAAGTCGGTTGTACTTAGCAAAAAAGCACAGCATTCCCCAAGTCCAGGAACGTAACCCCTTTATTCCTGTTATTTCAAATGGGAAAAATATGTTTAAATAACCCATTTTTAATTAGCGTGAGCTCTCCAGGAACGTAACCCTCGCGTTAATTGAGAGGTGACTGTATATGATATGAGGTCAAGGTCGAGGTGGGTTGTTGGATCTGATTCCAAAAACAATGAACACCTGAAAGCGACAAGTCTTTGTAGTTGAGAGGCACCATAAACTTATACCCTCTTGTGGTGGCGTTGTAGTTTAATGCTTCACTGTGTGCTTGAATTTGTTGGGTTCGATGGTTCGTGCCCATGACCCGACAAATTTCTTATCGACGTAAAAAAATTCTCTTTGATTAACATACATGAAAATATATTTATTCAGAGGTAGAGCGAATTTGTAGCTCGACGTACGTATAGGTAATGTGATATGACTCATACACAGTATATATACACATGTATAACTGAATAAAATAATTTGGAATGTGATGATTGTTGTATGAATAAAGGCAAAAGCCAAGAAGGGAAGTGATACAATGGAGTAGCCCATTGTTTCACTTTCCTTCATGTGTTTTGCCTTTATTATAATATATATACTTTTAGGGCACAATTTTTCACGGATACAACATTCATTGAATAGAATGGCTTTTTCACTGTTAACCAGCTTTTTTGAGATTGCTTCATATTTTCTAATTATTTTCTTCACTTCATTGTTCAGGTTACTAATGGGGTCTTCCATTTGCTCCAGTATTTTTACACGCGACACCTGTTTCGTCAACCTATACGTATTGACGTTATCAAGCGTACTGATACAAATATGATGTTGTTTAAGATTAAGCTGGCCTTGTGCCAGCACGGGCTCTTGCTCGTAGAGCAGCCCGTATATACAAATATGAACCTGCATGCGTTTTGTGACGTAATGAGGACGAAAAGGTAGTACAGTTGCCAGAGACCTAGTTTTAAGTATTTACAAAAGACTATAGTGAAACATAAAATAAGACAAACAAATAAATATGTTAACAACAGAAGTTATATCAAAAGTTGAAAATAAGTTATTATATACACATTATACATAAATATATATCAATTACATATATTTTTAATTCACTGAATGTCAGTGTGCGCTCCTGTCCGCGTGTGGTGGTTTTGTTCCACGCGGTTGAAGGGCTGCCTCCTACACAAGGGTAAGGATCTTTCTGCCTCGCATTGGATGTTAAGGTTGGGGCGTTGCATGGTGATGCCGACTGCTTATGATATAAATAAACGGCTGTAGTTGCCTTCCTTGTGTATTATTTTGGTGTTTGTGAGAAGTTCTTGTAGGGATGGTTTTTTATAGTGAGTATCCACAAAGTGCTGGTGAATGGCGCCTTAGTTTCTATGGGCCTGCATGTGTCGTTTCAGTGTAGTGGTTGTGTGTCCGATATAGCATTTTTGGGGGGACTGACATTGCTTGTCAGCACAGACAAACTTGTATACTATATCAGATTCAACTTTTTCTCCGTCGATGGGGCCGTCAATATTTTTCATTACCAGTGAGGCTGTAAGGTTCGGCTTGCAATAAATTCTTGGTGTTATTTTGTTATGTGGCGCTAGGGGGCTGGTTCCTCTTTGCAGTATACCAAGGATGGCTTTCCTTTCATCTTCGTGGTGTTTGTTGTATGATATCTGATGGTATATCACTATTTTTTTGTTCTTATCTTGTGTGTTGCCTCGTCGGGTTCAGGTTATGGAAAGCCTCTAATCTCTTTTTGACAACTTGCTGTATCATGTCATCTGGGTAAACATTATTTGTGAGTAGCTGTTGAACTTTGCTGATTTCTTCGTTAGTCGCTTTCCATGTCGAACAGTGTGTTATGGCGCGTTTTATGTATGCATTTAGCACAGATCGTTTATATGCATCAGGGCATTCTCCTCTAGCAGTTAAGCATCTCCCAGCATCTGTCTTTTTAGTGTATACGGTGGTATTGTATTTGTTGTTTTTTTGGGTCACAAGTACATTCAAGAAAGGGAGCATTTTCTCATTACTTTTTTTTTTTCTACCGTAAAATTTAATGTAGAATTTGCTTGGAGTTTATTTACTAATTCATGTGTCATTTTTGCCCTTTGTTGTGATAAAGATATCATCAATATATCTCCTGAAGATTCTGGGTTTTGGGTGTTCTTCAAAGGTGACCTCTTCTGTGTGTGACATGTATGCGTTTGCAAAAAGAACCCCAAGGGGGGAACCCATTGCTATGCCGTCCTATGTGAGAGGAATGGGGCTTCCTTTGTACATGCTTCTAGCATCTCTTTTAAATCCTTTCGGGTAATCGGTAATGGTGATTTTCTCAGAGGGAGTATCTCTTGTCCGATGGACGATTTGTATTGTTTCATCCACAGGTACGTTAGTAAATAAACTTTCGACGTCCAGGGATGATGTCTTTCGTCGGGTGTGGTGTCCTTGCAGTAGATCGATGAATAACCGTCGATGATTTTAACGAGAACGTTGAAGGAATATACGGCGTTATAATTTCGTTCAATTTCTTTGCCACGTTATACATCGTTAACTGATTTGTTCTTCAGAGTTGTTAATCGAGAAGAGATGCAACAAACTCCTAGCTGTTATTATCTGAAGGAAGGTTTGCTGATGAGGAAGTATAGACCTACAGATATACCAGGAGATGCTGTATGGGGTGAATATCATTAAATTTTGATTCCATATCCATTGAGAAAGCAAGTGGTTGCAGTAGCTCATGAGTCTGGACATTTGGGAATCAGGAAGACTGTGGAGAAGATCATGAAATATTTTTTCTGGCCTGGACTTCACAAAGATGTTTAGCAGGTTGTGTCGTGAGTGTCATACCTGCCAGATGCTGAAACCGAATGAACCTCAAGAAAGCCCCCCTACAACCATAGAGAGTTAGAGGAGAACCCTTTAGCAAAGTGATTATAGATATGGTTGGAACCGCTACCGAAAGACAAAGAAAGGAAAATGAGTATTTGTTAACATTAATGTGTCCTGTGGACAAGATATCCAGAAGCAATCCCTGTCAGAAACATATCTGCCAAGATAGTTGCTGAAAAACTTGTGGAGTTTTTTCTCAAAGTTTGGTATACCGAGAAAATAGTACAAAGTGACAGAGGACAAACTTTACTTCAAAGTTATTCCAGGATGTGATGAATTTGTTAGGAGTGAAACAACAGTTATCCACTCCCTATCATCCAGAAACGCAAGGTCCTTAGAAAGGTTTCCACCCAAATGACATTGAAAAGTAATGCTGACAAAGTATTGTCTGAGTCAGGAAGATAATGGGATGTTGGTTTACCATTAATGTGTTTGAAGAGGAATGCTTATCAAGAAAGTATGGGATGTTCACCTAATGAGATTAAATTTTTGGAAGTTTTGGGAAGAAAAGAATGAGCGGACCTTTGGAAGCTTCTTGCAGAAAATTGGGTAAGAAAATCAAGAGGAAATCCAAGGAGAGTATGTGAAGAACTTAAGGAAAAGGTTGAAAGAGATAAGAAAATTCTCTTTAGAAAACTTGAAGTGAGTCAAGAGAAAATGAAAAGGAGATTTGATGCTAAGACTAAGCTAAGAAGTATTAGTGTTGGTCAACAAGTGTTAGTGTTCTTATGTGTCAAGAGATTTCCCCTCACTAATAAATTTCAAGGTCCTTACAAGATAATTCAGAAGTTAAGTGATAGGACTTATGTGATTGAAACACCAGAAAGAAGAAGAAAACAAAGGAAGATACATGTGAACCTCTTGAAACCTTACTTTCTCAGAAACTAAAACTGAAACTGTGTCATAACCCAAACAACTTTATCTACAGAAGACGATGATGGCTATGAATTAGGAGCTGCAAGCAAGATGAATAATTCTTCAATTTTGGAAAATTTGGAGGATAAACTGAAACATCTGAGTGTTGAACAAGGTGAAGTAATTAGAAGTTTTCCAGAAATTTTTTCAGATGTGCCTAGACGTACTGATCTGACCAAGCATGAAATCAAGATTCAAGAAGATGGAAAACCTTTCAAGCAAAGAGCCTATCGCTTATCACCGTATCATCGAGATGTTTTGAAGAAGGAAGTTGAGTATTTGCTGCAACATGGATTAGCAGAACCCAGTTCAAGTCACTTCAGTTCTCCATGTGTGTTAGTGAAGAAACCAGATGCTTCATTTAGGATGTGTACTGATTATAGGAAGCTGAATTCTATCAGTGTGGCTGATAATTATCCTTTGCCTCTTATAGATCACTTACTTGATAATATTGGGCAAGCCAAGTTTGTTTCCAAGATAGACTTGTTGAAAGGATATTATCAAATTCCCTTAGATGAGAATGCCAAGTTGCTGTCAGCTTTTATTACTCCATTTGGACTGTATCAGTATACTGTTCTGCCGTTTGGTCTGATGAATGCACCCGCAACATTTCAACGAGTGATGGATCAACTGCTAGGATCAATAGAAGGAGTAGGTGTATACCTGGATGACATCGTGATTTACTCTACAACGTGGGAAGAACATCTGAAGACTCTGAGGAAAGTTTTCAAGAAACTTCAAGAAGCAGGATTAACAGTCAACTTAGAGAAGAGTGAGTTTGGAAAGGCAACTTTACAGTATCTTGGGTTTGAAGTTGGGAAAGGCCTTCTTGCTCCAGTAAAACCTAATGTAGAAGGTATCCGTAAGGCTAAGAAATTGAACTAAATTATAACGCCGTATATTCCTTCAACGTTCTCGTTAAAATCATCGACGGTATTCATTGATCTACTGCAAGACACCACACCCGACGAAGACATATCATCCCTGGACGTCGAAAGTTTATTTACTAACGTACCTGTGGATGAAACAATACAAATCGTCATGGACAAGATATACCGCTCTGAGAAATCACCATTACCGATACCCGAAAGGATTTTAAAAGAGATGCTAGAAGCATGTACAAAGGAAGCCCCATTCCTCTCACATAGGACAGCATAGCAATGGGTTCCCCCCCTTGGGGTTGGGTTCTTTTTGCAAACGCATACATGGCACACACAGAAAAGGTCACCTTTGAAGAACACCCAAAACCAGAATCTTCAGGAGATATATTGATGATATCTTTATCACAACAAAGGGCAAAAAATGACACATGAATTAGTAAATAAACTCCAAGCAAATTCTACATTAAATTTTACGGTAGAAAAAAAGTAATGAGAAAATGCTCCCTTTCTTGGACGTACTTGTGTCCCAAAAAACAACAAATACAATACCACCGTATACACTAAAAAGACAGATGCTGTAGATGCTTAAATGCTAGAGGAGAATGCCCTGATGCATATAAACGATCTGTGCTAAATGCATACATAAAAAAAACGCGCCATAACACACTGTTCGACATGGAAAGCGACTAACGAAGAAATCAGCAAAGTTCAACAGCTACTCACAAATAATGGTTTCCCAGATGACATGATCCAGCAAGTTGTCAAAAAGAGATTAGAGGCTTTCCATAACCTGAACCCGACGGACAACACACAAAATAAGAACAAAAAAATAGTGATATACCATCAGATATCATACAACAAACACCACGAAGATGAAAGGAAAGCCATCCTTGGTATACTGCAAAGAGGAACCAGCCCCCTAGCACATATAACAAAATAACACCAAGATTTTATTGCAAGCCGAACCTTACAGCCTCACTGGTAATGAAAAATAGTACGGCCCCATCGACGGAGAAAAAGGTTGAATCTGATATAGTATACAAGTTTGTCTGTGCTGACAAGCAATGTCAGTCCCCCCAAAAATGCTATATCGGTACAACACAATCCACTACCTGAAACTGAACGACACATGCAGGCCCGCCCATAGAAAGAAACTGAAAGGCCCCGCCATTCACCAGCAACTTTGTGGATACCCACTTAAAATAAAAAACCATCCCTACAAGAACTTCTCACAAACACCAAAATAATACACAAGGAAGGCAACTACAGCCGTTTATTATATCTCATAAGCAGTCGGCATCACCATGCAACGCCCCAACCTTAACATCCAATGCGAGGCAGAAAGATCCTTACGCTCGTGTAGGAGGCAGCCCTTCAACCGCGTGGAACAAAACCACCACACGCGGACAGGAGCGCACACTGACATTCAGTGAATTAAAATATATGTTAATTATATATTTATGTATAATGTGTATATAATAACTTATTTTCAACTTTTGATTAAAAATAAAACTTCTGTTGTTAACATATTTATTTGTTTGTCTTATTTTATGTTTCACTATAATCTTTTGTAAATACTTAAAACTAGGTCTCTGGCAACTGTACTACCTTTTCGTCCTCATGACGTCACAAAACGCATGCAGGTTCATATTTGTATATACGGGCTGCTCTACGAGCAAGAGCCCGTGCTGGCACAAGGCCAGCTTAATCTTAAACAACATCATATTTGTATCAGCACGCTTGATAACGTCAATACGTATAGGTTGACGAAACAGGTGTCGCGTGTAAAAATACTGGAGCAAATGGAAGACCCCATTAGTAACCTGAACAATGAAGTGAAGAAAATAATTAGAAAATATGAAGCAATCTCAAAAAAGCTGGTTAACAGTGAAAAAACCATTCTATTCAATGAATGTTGTATCCGTGAAAAATTGTGCCCTAAAAGTATATATATTATAATAAAGGCAAAACCCATGAAGGAAAGTGAAACAATGGGCTACTCCATTGTATCACTTCCCTTCTTGGCTTTTGCATTTATTCATACAACAATCATCACATTCCAAATTATTTTATTCAGTTATACATGTGTATATATACTGTGTATGAGTCATATCACATTACCATATACGTGTAAGTGTTTACATAATAAAAATATGGAATGTTAGTCCATATATATAAAAGTCTAAAACTAAAGAGGTCAACCAGATTGCTTGCAGGAATGTGATCAGACTAGAGACGCTAAAGATGACGTATACAATAAGTAGTAGGCTAAGATAACATGCCGTCACCTGTATGTCATTCAATTGTTTATAAACATTCTTAGTCCAAAGCTCCCATGCTTGAGACAACTACCCCCGACCTATAATTCAAACGGCCTACGTGATCTGTAGCGTGTCTCATTTTGATTGTGTGTTCGTATGAAACTATATCATTTGTATGTATGTTCATATGTTCGAACTACTGTCTGTTCCTTCATAACTTGTAACAGAGATGGTAGACGGGCAGAACAGAGTTAGCTATCGTCATTAGAAGACCTGTAACTCTTTACCTAAGCTTTATCATGTAGAGGAATAGGATTAGCCATCATCATTGGCAGAAGCGATCAAGCTATCGTTATTAGAAGACTTGTACAATCATATCTGATCTTCCGCATGTAAAACTTCAGAAGAATATATCTATTTTTATACTTCGTGTTTTCTACAAGAACCTCCTCACCATGAGTTTAACACATCGTCGTAATAACCAACAAGATAATACCGACTTCGTAAGTGATCTACAAACCCCCAGACACTCCATTGAAGATGGAAGTGCAATACCAACCGACTTAGCGTAAGATTATCGCTAGTCTAACATTACCTCATAGGGCGCCTTATCATACAAGGCACAAGCCCTAATATACGTACGTCGAGCTACAAATGTCCTTTAATATCTAATTCGCTCTACCTCTGAATAAATATATTTTCATGTATGTTAATCAAAGGAGAATTTTTTAGTCGATAAGAAATTTGTCGGGTCATGGGCACGAACCATCGAACCCAACAAATTCAAGACACACAGTGAAGCATTAAACTACAACGCCACCACAAGAGGGTATAAGTTTATGGTGCCTCTCAACTACAAAGACTTGTCGCTTTCAGGTGTTCATTGTTTTGGAATCAGCCTCAACCCACCTCGACCTTGACCTCATATCATATTACCGTGATTCATATTGCTACATACATCGAGCTACAAATGTCCTTTAATATCTAATTTGCTCTACCTCGGAATTAATATATTTTCATATACAGTCACCTCTCAATTAACGCGAGGGTTACGTTCCTGGAGAGCTCACGCTAATTAAAAATGGGTTATTTAAACATATTTTTCCCATTTGAAATAACAGGAATAAAGGGGTTACGTTCCTGGACTTGGGGAATGCTGTGCTTTTTTGCTAAGTACAACCGACTTGGATTACAGCAGCAGCTGTTAGTTGTATTTCAAACATCGTACAATAGTAAACAATTACCTTAGTTATGTTATAAATGACGTTATGTAGAATAGGACTGATATATTTTCATGTAATAACTTCATTTGTGATAGATCGAAGATCAGCAAGGAAATATACTGTTAAATTTAAACCAACTTGTAGCTGAAGCTGAGAAAACTGTTCAAGCTGCTAATGACTTATCATGCATTGGCAACAAGGATAAAACTCCAGTAAAGTTATGCCATCAAATATAAATGTAGATAAAATTAAGAGAAAATCTTTTTAATTAAAACTCCTTGGCTTGAAACAACAAATTTTACTGTTGTTTTCACGCAAATAAAAGGTAAATAACGTAAAGCTCGTATTACGATGAAGTCAAGGGAAAATAGGGAACGGAATCACGTTTTCTTTTTCTTTTTTATGCAATAAACTTGTTCCCAACGCAATCTGTAAGCAAAAAAATAATTTAGTTCACAACGAGACTTATTCAACCCATATTTCGATTTAGAAATTCGCCATATAACGAAAAATAACCTTTTCTCATATAAGTAAAGTATCTAGATACTGATTTAAATACGGTGAAATAAACTCATATTCGCCATCAGATGATTTCCAAACCAAAACATTGACCGCTATGTTATTATTTTATAACACAATGATATGCGAATACTTACAATATTATTGGATACAGTGAAGTAATGCATAACTTTTTAAGAGATTCATGTAAAAGATGCATATTATTCATTACGTGTGTAATTATACGTAGCCATCAGCAACATGACATTGCTCAATTATGCCAACATCAGAACGAAGCTGGTATTTGTTTTGACAAATGTGGATTTTTTTTATTATGTATTATTAAATAAACAAAATCTTTTGCTTTTTTGATAAATAAACAACGTTTTTCCTTTTATTAATAAGTACGTACTGTGCCATGTCTTTGTTTATGTCAACGGCCCCTGTCTGCTGTGCTGATATGCGGGTGATTTGAAAACAACGTTCAGGTGCCAATTTGTGTTAAATCGACATTTCAGCATTTTTAAAACATTTTAGAATATTTTCGTAGCTCACATTAAATAAAACCGTGTTAATTAAACATGCTTTAATTGAGAGGTGATTGTATGTTAACTGAAGGGGAAGTGTTTAGTCAATAAGAAATTTGTCAGCTCACGAGCACGAACCATCGAACCCAACAAATTCAGGATGCACGTGAAGCCTTGAAAAACCACCCCCACAGTAAGAGGGTAAAAGTTTATGTCACCTCTCAACTACAAATACCTGTCACTCTCAGGTACTCATTGTTTTGGAATCAGCAACAACCAACCTTTGCCTCGGTTAAGTTGTAGTGCTTTAGTCCACATGTAGCTATTATATGAGTCATATCAGTGATTCATATACATACATCGAGCTACAAATGTCCTTTAATATTTAATTCGACCTACCTCGGAATTGATATATTTTCATATGAGGTAACCGAAGGGGAATTTTTAAGTCTATAAGAAATTTGTCAGCTCACGGGCGCAAGCCATCATACCCAATAAATTCAGGACGCACAGTGAAGTCTTAAACCACACCGCCACCACAAGAGGGTATAAGTTTATGCCGCCCCTCAACTACAAATACCTGTCACTCTCAGGTGGTCGTTATTTTAGAATCGGCATCAACCCACCTCGACCTCGGTAACGTTGTAGTGCTTTTGTCCGCACGTAGCCATTATATGAGTCCATAATCCCATTTACCTGTGATTCATATACATACATCGAGCTACGAATGTCCATTAATGTCTAATTCACTTTATCTCAGAATTAATATATTTTCATACATGTTAACTGAAATAGAAGTTTTAGTCGATAAAAAAAGCTGTCGCCGCACGGGCGCAAACCATTGAACCCAAGAAATTCAGGACGCACAGTGAAGCCTTAAACCACACCCCCACCACAAGAGGGTATAAGTTTTTTGCTGCCTCTCAACTACAAATACCTGTCACTCTCAGGTGTTCGTTGTTTTGGAATTGGCCTCAACCCACCTCGACCTCGGTAACGTTGTAGTGCTTTTGTCCGCACGTGCCCTTATATGAGTCATATCACATTACCGTGATTTATATACATATGCAGCAGGAATCTGTGGCTACAGATATAAGGTAGCGAATTGGCCTGAGGGGGGAAACTGGAATGGGTTTGGTCAGTGAGATATAGTTATATAATTACCTGGCTTTGCACATAATTTGTTAACTATCTTGTTTACCTTAAAGTTTTATTAATTGGGAAAATAAATTGTTGTTCCTTATTAATATTTATTTATTCTTGATAGGAAACTTATATCTCTTCCACCTTTGGTTTTAAGGTGCTTGGAGTGAGACAAACTATTATACTGAGGCATTTTGTTTTCTTTACAAGTCTATTAGGCACTAGGGGAATTTTACTTGAGTTCAATATATAGTCACTGGGGTTCATTCGACACTTCACACCCACGCGTCATACATACTTCATCCGCCTTTTCACTCTTCTTCCCCATTCCCTCACTTCTCTGCTCCTTCTCTGTCTCTACTTCTCCTCTCTCTTCTCTCCATGTCCAGCCATTTTATTCGGATGTCATCTTCTGGGCACCACCTTTGGGTTTTTTATTTTGACTCTGGGTGTGGCATCTCCTGAAAGAGCTCTTATGGCTGAGTGGCTACTGCCTTTTCTTCGAAACGCCTTCTTGTCATCTTTTCTGTAGTAATTGGTAGGCTTCTCATTTGGAAAAGCCTCTTGTTCATGCCCAGCATCTGTAGGGGGTGTGTCATCCTATCCATTGGTTATATAGACCTTGTAGAACATCCTTGTAGGCTGGCACTATTGAAAATTAATTGGTTAAAACCATAGGCCTATTCTTGAAAGGGTGAAGCTAAGACTTTTATCATTCTCCCTTTGACAAAGAAGCATTGAGTTTTCCTTAGTAATATTAAGCAGAAGGCCCTTGAGATGGTCTAACCCCTCATTAATTCTCGATGCTCGAACGTGTCACAAAATGTTGGGAGAAAACCGTAGCGCCACTTAATCTTCTGTAGTGTAGATGACATAGGTCTTCAGAAGATATAAACCATGTTCCAACGTCTAGAATGTCCCAGGCATCTGGGTCAAGCTAGAGTGAGAAAAGTTGTTATCTCTCCTTAAAATAATTGCTTCGTTTTTCTTTTCCTAGTCCCCTTTTCTTATCATTCATGCCTTTTTCTTAAGTTTTTATAAGTTAACACATTTTGAAATAATTTCCCTTAATTAATTCTGTAATGGCACTGTAACACATACATCAAGCTAAAAATGTCCTTTAATATCTAATTCGCTCTACCTCTATAATGTTCTTGCTAAAATCATTCATCGATTTACTGCAAGACACCACACCCGATGAAGACATAGCGTCCCTGGACGCCAAAAGTTTATTTGCTAACGTACCAGTTTATGAAATAATATAAATCATCATGGAAAAGATATACCACTCTGAGAAACCACCATTACCGATACCCGAAAAGATTTTGAAAGAGATGCTAGAAGCATGTAGAAAGGAAGCCCCTGTCAGGGAATTTCATAATGTTAGTAACACCATCTATTGACTGGATTTGAAGTTAGTGTATTTGCGAAGTTTCTGTTAACGATTTGTCCTTGTATTTTTCCGTTCCATAATAGACTTGGGAAAAATAAATTTTGTATTTTCTTTAGTCACGTTATAATCACCTAGCCGTGCAGTAAGTGGATTAACTGCCTTTGTTTATACGGAATATTGTTATTTTGTGAAATGTGTTTATCTTTAAGATTTTTAAGTCTTTAAAAGTGTATTTAAAATTGTCTATAAGTGCGTATTTAATCAAAATTCTTTACAAATTAAGTTATTAAAATAAGTGTAGTGTTAATCATAAGTGTAGTTAAATTTCACAAAGTATGTTTCTCTCCTTTTGTTTTCAGCTAGGGTAATCCTCGACCCTTGGGGAAACAGTGCATGACCTTAAACAATCCCGGAGCAATTACTGCACTTTTTGAAAATACTTGAACTATTATCACAGGTTCCCGTTGTTACATTGAAGCATACGTTATATAAGTGACTCTGAATCCGAAATTCAAATTGGTGTATTATCTAGCGTATGATAAATGTCATAGAGACCCATGAACAGTGACTTGTGTTATGTATACTGTGTTGTAAGGTTTATTTTTCTTGAGCAATTGCTGAGGTATTTATTCGTAACAAGACATTTGGTGATTTATTTTGGTAATTGATATTAAAAGGGTGTCAGACAGATAAGTTACTTAATATTTTTGTTGTTCGTTATTTGTTTATTTCCTTATTTCAATCATCTATCTTTAATTTCATAATCCATAGTGGTGTTAATATATTAAAATTTGTAATTAAACATTATTTCTAAATTTCTGAATTTGTTTTACCATACCTAATCACAAATAAACAGTGCTATCTTTACCAGGGAAAAATTTCTTCGGAATTCCCTGACATTAAGTGGTGTGCTCACCAGGGCTAATTTAAATATTTCCTTGTTAATAGTGGCCTGCGTTACTTTGTGATTGGATTGGTGATAGTAATTTATTTTCTATTACAACATATAAAAGTGCAATTAATTGGAGTGGGGAAATTGTATTTTGAGTATGTGGGGCATTTTAAGAATTCGGCTGGAAGGTCGCAAGTGGGAGACTTCCGATAGTTAATTAAATGTAAACCGAATTCTTGAAACAGTGTCCGGTAACATAGTTGTTACGTAAGAGTCCAGCTGACTCTAGAGATATACTGGTTTGACAATTTTAAAGTTATTGTTTTGTACTTTATATTTATTTTTATTAAAACTTTATTGTTGAATCTTGATGCTTGGTGAATGGTTACTGTTATGTAATGAAAGTGTGTGATTGTCCTTTATTCATAATAATTATTTCTAGTACAATTCAGTTTTCGCTTATTGTCATTGTGTAACAGGCATCTTTAATGTTTCTTAAATTAAGTCGCTTATAGGCAATGGTTAAAGACTGGATATGGTAAAAATGGAGTCTTATAATTCTGGAAGGATGAAGGTTTGTCAATGGGACTCTCAGATGAAGCTCTTTTGAACTTATAGAGAGAAACAATCAAGATAGGGATGAGCGTGATAAAAGACATGCTGAAAGAGAAGAACGGGCTCTGAAGATTAAATTCGAAGAAAATGATAAGCAGAGGGCACATGAACTTGATTTGCAAAAGATCAGAGGAGCAACATCTAACCCAACCCTAGCCATGTGACAGTTGCTGTGGATACTACTAGACCTCTTCCTTTTTGTAATACTGATGATATCACCGCCTACCTAGTAAGGTTTGAAAAGGTAGCAGTTTCTCTCAACTGGGAGCGGAACTCTTGGTCAGTTCAGTTGGCATCACTTTTAAGAGGTAAGGCATTAGATATCTACATGTCGCTCTCAGATGACGTTACGAGTGACTATGCATCATTGAAGGAAGCCCTTTGAAAGGATTCAAGATGACTAGTGAGTGGTACAGGACAGCATTTAAAACTGCAAAAATGGATTCCAAGAGCACATATGAACAATAATTGAATATATTATTTCGAAATTTTGACTTGTGGATAAATAGTCTTAGGATAACGAAAGACTACAAAGATTTGAGAAACATTATAGTCTGTGATCAGTTCATGTCTACTTTACCTAAGGAAATGCGTCTTTTCCTTAAGGAGCGTAAACCTAGAACTCCAGAGGATTATTCATCATTGGCAGACACATATGCTTCAGCACACAAATGTTATCCTAAGGATGAGCAGAAGTCCTTTAGGCACAATGCAATTGTATCTAGTTCCAGTGACAAGATCAGTATGAGTGAGAAACCAGAGAAAACTAATTCGTCACGTCCTGGTAAGATTTCATGTTACGGTTGTGGTCAGAGTGGACATATTTGAAGAAACTGTCCTAACAAGTTACCCAAAAAGAAATCTGAATCTTCTCTTGAGATAGGACAAGTTCTGGATAACACAGGAGTATGTGGACCTATGGTATGTGGAACAGTGAATGGTACTACAGTATCGACAATACTTAGAGATACAGGTTGTACAAGAGTAGTGGTATCAGAGGATTTAATTCCTGATCCTGGAACAAATTGTTCATATTCTACTCTTATTGATTATTTGGGCAGGAAGGACAGATTCCCTATTGTCAAGATTTATTTGAAATGTAATCTCTTTACAGGTTGGGTTAATGCTGTTCGGGCTCCAATAAAGTACTGTACTGTCTTATTAGGCAATATTCCAGGTGTTCAAGACCATAATTTGTTTCCTCGGAAAAATACGGATTCTTCCATAGAAGTAAATGCAGTAACATGAGCACAGGTAAAAAGGAGAAATATTGTACACCCTGTTTCTTTACCAGAACCATTTGATATATCCATTGATCATGAATCTTTTCTTAGAGAACAGCAGAATTGCGAAGCTTTGAAATATGCAAGAGAAATGAGTGTCTGGTGATATCAAATGTTGCAAGAATGGTTTGCAGTACGTTCGTAATAAATAAAAGTAAATAAATAATTGTAATAAAAAAAATAAATAAATAATAAATAAAAATAAATAAAATAAATGAAAACTAAATAAATATAAAATAAATAAAATAATAAATATATAGAAAAGAAATAAAAATGAATATAAATAAAAATAAATAACAAATAAATAAAAAGAAATAAATAAATATAGAAAAGAAATAAAAATGAATAAATAAAATAAATAAACAAAATACTAAAAATAAACGAAATAAAAATAAATAAATATAAATAAAAAGAAAGAAATAATAAAAAATAAAAAAATAAATAAATAAAATAAATAAAAATAAAAATGAAATAAATAATAAAAATAAAAATAATAAATAAATATAAATAAAAAATATAAAATAAATAAATAAAAAAATAAATAAATAAATAAATAAAAAAAAATAAATAAATAAAACAATAAATAAAACAAAAATAAAATAAAAATAAAAATAAAAAAATAAACAAATAAAACAAAATTAAATTAAAACAAAAATAAAATAAAAATAAAATAAATAAATAAAAAAACAAAATTAAATAAATAAATATAAAATAAATAAATAAATATAAATGAAATAATAAAATAAATAAATAAAGAAAAGTAAAAAAATAAAATAAATAAAAAAATAAAAAAATAAAATAAAAAGTAATTAAAAATAAATAAAGTGAAAAAATAAAAAATAAATAAATAAAAAAAATAAAAAATAAATGAATAAAAATAAATAAATAAATAAATGAATAAAAAAAATAAATAATAAATAAAAATAAATAAACAAAAATAAATAAATAAAAATAAGCTCGTATTACGATGAAGTCAAGGGAAAATAGGGAACGGAATCACGTTTTCTTTTTTTTTTTTTATGCAATAAACTTGTTCCCAACGCAATCTGTAAGCAAAAAAATAATTTAGTTCACAACGAGACTTATTCAACCCATATTTCGATTTAGAAATTCGCCATATAACGAAAAATAACCTTTTCTCATATAAGTAAAGTATCTAGATACTGATTTAAATACGGCGAAATAAACTCATATTCGCCATCAAATGATTTCCAAACCAAAACATTGACCGCTATGTTATTATTTTATAACACAATGATATGCGAATACTTACAATATTATTGGATACAGTGAAGTAATGTATAACTTTTTAAGAGATTCATGTAAAAGATGCATATTATTCATTACGTGTGTAATTATACGTAGCCATCAGCAACATGACATTGCTCAATTATGCCAACATCAGAAGGAAGCTGGTATTTGTTTTGACAAATGTCGATTTTTTTTATTATGTAAATATTATTAAATAAACAAAATCTTTTGCTTTTTTGATAAATAAACAACGTTTTTCCTTTTATTAATAAGTACGTACTGTGCTGATATGCGGGTGATTTGAAAACAACGTTCAGGTGCCAATTTGTGTTAAATCGACATTTCAGCATTTTTAAAACATTTTAAAATATTTTCTAGCTCACATAAAATAAAAACCGTGTTAATTAAACATGCTTTAATTGAGAGGTGATTGTATGTTAACTGAAGGGGAAGTGTTTAGTCAATAAGAAATTTGTCAGCTCACGAGCATGAACCATCGAACCCAACAAATTCAGGATGCACAGTGAAGCCTTAAACCACACCCCCATAGTAAGAGGGTAAGTTTATGTCACCTCTCAACTACAAATACCTGTCACTCTCAGGTACTCATTGTTTTGGAATCAACAACAACCAACCTTTGCCTCGGTAAAGTTGTAGTGCTTTAGTCCACATGTAGCCATTATATGAGTCATATCAGTGATTCATATACATACATCGAGCTACAAATGTCCTTTAATATTTAATTCGACCTACCTCGGAATTGATATATTTTCATATGAGGTAACCGAAGGGGAATTTTTAAGTCAATAAGAAATTTGTCAGCTCATGGGCACAAGCCATCATACCCAATAAATTCAGGACGCACAGTGAAGTCTTAAACCACACCGCCACCACAAGAGGGTATAAGTTTTTGCTGCCTCTCAACTACAAATACCTGTCACTCTCAGGTGTTCGTTGTTTTGGAATTGGCCTCAACCCACCTCGACCTCGGTAACGTTGTAGTGCTTTTGTCCGCACGTGCCCTTATATGAGTCATATCACATTACCGTGGTTTATATACATATGTAGCGGGAATCTGTGGCTACAGATATAAGGTAGCGAATTGGCCTGAGGGGGGAAACTGGAATGGGTTTGGTCAGTGAGATATAGTTATATAATTACCTGGCTTTGCACATAATTTGTTAACTATCTTGTTTACCTTAAAGTTTTATTAATTGGGAAAATAAATTGTTGTCCTTATATATATTTATTCTTGATAGGGAAACTTATATCTCTTCCACCTTTGGTTTTAAGGTGCTTGGAGTGAGACAAACTATTATACTGAGGCATTTTGTTTTCATTATAAGTCTATTAGGCACTAGGGGAATTTTACTTGAGTTCAATATATAGTCACTGGGGTTCATTCGACACTTCACACCCACGCGTCATACATACTTCATCCGCCTTTTCACTCTTCTTCCCCATTCCCTCACTTCTCTGCTCCTTCTCTGTCTCTACTTCTCCTCTCTCTTCTCTCCATGTCCAGCCATTTTATTCGGATGTCATCTTCTGGGCACCACCTTTGGGTTTTTTATTTTCACTCTGGGTGTGGCATCTCCTAAAAGAGCTCTTATGGCTGAGTGGCTACTGCCTTTTCTTCGAAACGCCTTCTTGTCATCATTTTCTGTAGTAATTGGTAGGCTTCTCATTTGGGAAAAGCCTCTTGTTCATGCCCAGCATCTGTGGGGGGTGTGTCATTCTATCCATTGGTTATATAGACCTTGTAAGAAACATCCTTGTAGGCTGGCACTATTGAATTAATTGGTTAAAACCATAGGCCTATTCTTGGAAAGGGTGGAGCTAAGACTTTTACTCGTTCCTCCTTTGAACAAAGAAGCATTGAGTTTTCCTTAGTAATATTAAGCAGAAGGCCCTTGAGATGGTCTAACCCCTCATTAATTCTCGATGCTCGAACGTGTCACAAAATGTTGGGAGAAAACCGTAGCGCCACTTAATCTTCTGTAGTGTAGATGACATAGGTTGTCGTGAATTTCGAGCTGATCATTCGAAATCCCCGCCATTTAACTTCACAAGTGTTGCGTTAAATTGGGGCAAGACTGAGGGATCTCGCGGGCGATTCATTGAACAGAAAGCTGTCCAATACACGACAGTTAAAACACAATTCCTAAATGCATGGCGGGGAAGGAGCGCGTCTTATAGCAAGGAAGACGTTATGAATTTTCATTAATAAATATAATTTGCTAATCACTAGTACGAGATAAATTATCTATGTAGAGATTTGGAGCCAAGGACTCCGTAGCCATTCAAGAATTTGCAGATTATGGCCTTCAGCCAGAATTTTGAGTCAATTCCTTGATCCTAAATGATAACGTAACTGTCATATTTCACATTCAGGAGTAAAATAGATTAAGTGATTTCCGTAATGTCTAAATAAACGATGATTCCCGCCTGAATTACAAGGATTCTGTAGTTCACGCGGGAAAGCGTAAGTTTCTTTTGAAGAAGGGCGAAGCGACGCTTCATTCCTGCCCAGACCCTGAACCGTGTAAGTACGATGAAATTTGTGTGTCTCTCAATTCTCCGACTCCGAGCTATCGCCATGCTAGGTCGAATTCCGTCGTAACTGTAAGTTAACTTTATCCACGTATAGATTTGTCATCCCTGCGATGAGGGACTCGATTTATGCAGCAAACGAAAGCTGCCAGTGTGAGAATGTTGTTTGTTTGTGATATTGATTGAATGGGTCTCGTATTGTGCAGATTTTTCGTCCAGTCGTGGACTTAGTGCTTTACAAGCACGTGATATCAAAGACCCTATGGGCTACCACATAAAAAGCCATGAGAGTTTTCAGGTTCCTTGAATTAAATTAGTTAGAGTAGTAAGAAACTGCGTGTACTGTGGAATTCTGCTAGGAACTTTAGTTTCAGTGTATTGTTAATGTATTTAAATGTTTATTTTTCATAATAAAACTGTTTTGTTGACCAAATTTTATTAAATCTCACCCTGATAGTTTTAGAGCGCGCGCCTCCTCAAGGCCATCCAGGCACGAATCATAAAAAAAAAAATAATAAAAGTCGAAGAAATTCCCAACATTTGGTCCTTCGAACCGGATGACAAGTGCGCTCTAGAGCTTGAAGGGAAATTACAATAAAGTATGGTCTATAGGGTAGCCCTGATAGGACACAGTCAGCTCCCACCGAATCTGCCACAGTGTTCAGATAACCAGATTGAGATCTATAGAAGGCCAGGAGGTCTGGTCAGTCAATTTTAGATAGTAGTCTATCATTCTGGCAGAGGCGGTATGAGTTGGTCGTGTTATATATAGGAGGAAACGACCTAGCAATCGATCACCCCAAAACCGTTTGGGATAATTTACGTACTCTTATTGAACGCTTGAGGAAAATTTGTGAAATAATTGCTATCTGCGACGCAGAGATCAGAGAGTATCTCCCTGATAATCGTTTTGCTATAAATTCCGTTGAATATGTCAAAAAAGTAAAGAACTTTAATGCGAGAATCTCCAAATACTGCTACAAAAGAAGTCGGTACGGAGTCCAACACTTGCCTATGAACTCTAGTGCCTACCGCGAAGGCAAACAAAGGGACAGAGTCCATTTTGATTCAGAAATCCGTAACGCATTCCTCAATCGTTTGATGAGATTAATCAGGAGAGAGAGAGACAGACAAAATAACTAGGCTCAGCTTGTTCCAATGTGCAATTAGCCCCACGTGCCACTAGTCTTTGCATCCCGTCTTCCTAACGTAAGAAAAATCCTCATTTCCTAGTTTGCCTAACACCCCCCCCCCCCTAAGAAGTAGAGTAAATAATACAAAATGGCAGTGGCTATGATTGTTCACATCGAGGCTTCGCTGAGACTCACCGCGGACTTACTCGCCGAATCACAGCGTGCATTAGTAGAAACGTATCCTGAGAGTGTGTACCAAAATTTGGTCACGCAGTTGAGACAAGAAGAAGGACAGCTTCGAGAGCTGTACAAACGTCAAGTCGTAAAGTTAGAATCTAACTTAGATGCCAGAATCAGGCAAACCTTAGCAGAAGCTGTGCGAGCTTCTACCCTTTTGTTGAATCGAATCGATAAACTGAAAGTCACTCAGACAGGGAATGTTTCCCTCCCCAAATTGAAACCGCTGCCTCTCCCCACTTTTGAAGGGGAAGTGCAGGAATATGCTTCTTACAGAGAATTGTTCACGATCCACGTGGATCGAAGGGCAGATTTGGACGACGTGTCCAAACTTACTTATTTGTTAGGGACTCTGGGCAGGGATCCGCTTAGGATCGTTAAATCCCTAAGTGTAACCGCCGCGAATTACCAGGTAGCGTTAGATCTCTTGGATAAGCAATATGGTAATGTACACCAAACGCTCGTGATCTTGCATCGAAAACTTGCCAACATATTCGTACCCTCGTTGAACCCCGTAGAGCTGAAGAAGTTCAGGTTTGAGTTAACAGTGATCATTGAGCAAATAAAGAGGCTCAGTACTAATGATATAGGCCATGGCATGGTCATGAGCCTTATCAATCAGAAGTTGTCAGAAGGTAAGCTCTATCGAAAAGTGGTCGAACACCTCAGAAAATGCGACTATAGTTTAGAAGAATTTTTTGAATCTATAGACTTCATAATTCGCATGTTGGAAGATGACGCATTACAGCGAGGCGAGAAATTAGAATCTGATAAGAATAACGATGTCAGCGTTAGACCCAAAACGAAACCTATGCAGAATAATTCTTGTCCCTTTTGCAATGAACGGCACCCGCCTCACGGATGCCGCCGAGTAAGTGACGTGGCTGCCAGACGCCGCATTCTACTAAGGAAGGGCCTGTGTTTTAATTGCCTTCAGTCAGGTCACCGTAGTGATAGATGCACTAACCCCAATTCATGTAAAAGTTGTGGAAATAATCATAATACTTCCATTTGTGATAATAGCAGCTTCAGAAAAGCACATTCATTTCCCTCCACTTCGTCCCGAAATAATTCCAGTTTAGTAAGTAACAGTCAAGCTACAACCTCCCACCCTGTAGTAAATTCGACGACCAGGCAGCACGATAGAAACCCCCGTCCGCCCAAAGAGAAAGTAGAATCACAACCGTGTAAGAGCGCTAAAGTAGCCCAAACGTCTAGTGTAGATCTTCCCTGTACGATTTTGCCAACGGCCATGGCCGAGATCCATCACAAGCAGGGGAGTAAACGGGTTCGCTTGTTTTTGGACACTGGGAGTCAACGAAGCTTTATCTCTGCAAAAACTGCAAAGCAGTTAGGCCTGCCAGTGGTAGGCAAAGTGGCGTTGAACATTGCTCCCTTTGGTTCAGCAGAAATCAGTGGCCAGTATGACGTTGTGAGTTGCCGGGTAGAGATGGGTAATAGAATTGTTCAAATGAAACTAGTTGTTCAGGAGAACGTAGACGTCCCGATTCATAACGCAGGTTATGTAAGAGTAAGACAACACCTAGTAGGGAAGGGAGTCATGTTAGCAGATCCTGACAGTAAGAGCGATAAGTTACGGAACGTGCACATTCTTGTGGGTGCAGACTATTTTAATTATTTCATTATTGGAGTAGAAAAGATCGATGGGATAAGTCTTTTTCTGACCCATAATGGCATGTCGCCATATGGGAGAGTGCTACAGTGGCTATTAGAAGGTCACAAGATAGATCATGTGAGAACACTCAGGGTATGTAGGGTGGCGAGCGAACCAATTGCATTTGATGTTGATGAATGGTGGCGTTTAGATACATTAGGCATCGCCCCATCCGACCAGTACACTGTCCGCGAAGCGGAAGCCATGCGAAAGGTTTCGCAGAGTGTAACGAAGAAGCCTGTAGGATATCAGGTTAGCTTGCCGTTCCGTTCAGAAGGTAGGCCAGAAACAAACTTTAGAAATGCTGTAGCACAGCTGGATTCGCTGCAAACCAAATTTCAGAAAGACAAGGAATACTATAATCAATATCAGGGAGTGATTGACAAATACCTGGAGGCAGGATTTATATATGAAGTAAAAGATCCAAAAATAGAAGGATACTACATGCCGCATTTCGTCATTAAAAAAGATAGCCGCACGACCCCCCTTAGAATCGTATTCAATGCCTCATCCAAAGCTAAGAATAATAAATCCTTAAATGAATGCCTGTTACCTGGGCCTAATTTAGTAGAGTTGGCCTATAATTTGCTTCTAAAGTTTCGAATGAATAAATACGCCATGCTTGCAGACATAAGCAAAGCATTTCATAGAGTACTATTAGATCCCCGTGATGCCAAATATACAAGATTCCTGTGGGCGAGAGTAGCAGGTCGAGCGCTGACCTTCGCTTTCAGAGTCGTGGTGTTCGGCAATCACGGCTAGTCCCTTTTTGTTACAACAAGTATTGAGTCATCATTTAGGTTTGAAGGAAGACCTGAAATTAAGCAAGTCATTTTATGATGATAATATGTTCAGTACTTTGAAAGTTTGGATGAGATGAAAAAGGAACAAGAATCTGTCACGCAATTTTGGATAGGGCCAGAATGCCGTTAGAAGGGTGGGCAACAAACAGTATAGCCTTCGATAGCGAGAGAGAGTGGAAAGAACCTGTGAATATGAGCGTGCTCGGGCTGAGATGGGCTCGAGACGTCGACCGTCTGTGTGTGAGAGGATTCGTGAATTGGGGGAGGGATGGGTACCTACGAAGCGTAGGGTACTATCTTTGCTAGTATCAATTTACAATCCGCTAGGTCTAGTCAGTCCTTTATTTGTTAGGGGAAAGCTGTTTCTCCAACAACTTTGGGAACAAGAGATTGGATGGGATGACGTGTTATGTAAGGAAAAGGCTAAAGAAGCGCGAGAACTGCCAGCAGAGTTAAAATCAGTCGGTGATTTAACATTTCCTAGAGCGGCAGGAGTCAGAAGATCCGAACTCCTATATTCACCGATGCCAGTAGTAGGGCATACGGTGCTGTAGCGTATGTCAGAGATAAAGAAAGTAACGTAAGATTACTCACCAGCAAAATGAGAATCACTCCGAAAGGGATGCTTAAAATCACCATCCCTAAATTAGAACTTTTAGCTTTGCTGCTAGGTTGTAGGCTAGCGAAAACGATTAAAGGGCTAATAGAGCCACAAGAGATTAGTATCTGGTCAGATAGCAAAGTTGCATTAGCCTGGGTGGCATCCCCGGATGCCAAGGACAATAAAAATATCTTTATATCTAACCGTGTGGTGGAAGTTGTTTTTCTCCGCCAGATTTGTGATTTCAGATTGAAGTACGTATGTGCCCAGCAAACAGAATCCTGCTGATGTCTTGTCTAGGGGCGCAACAAACCAGCAATTGCAGCAGAACCCTCTTTGGCGCCAGGGTCAGAGTTCTTGGAATCCCAGGAGAGCCACTGTTCCTTTCAAAGAGGCAGATCTAACAAATATCAGAACCGTGGTAGCGGCGGTGCAGGAACTGAGGGAAGAAACAAGGTCTATTCCCCCCAGACTACTCAGGGAGGTTGAGTTCCGAATTTTGATTAGAGTAACCCAATTAGTGTTAAAGTTTGCAAAAGTGAAAAGGGATCCTTTTCGAGTTCTTGTCTTATTAGAACAAAGATTCTATTTACCTACTGTGTATGCATATTTGGAGGGTGAGGTCAGACCCCCTCGTGAGATATTGAATTTTGTGAGGCAATTAAGTTTAATAATAGTAGATAAATTGATTTGCACTAGGGGACGAGTGTCCCAAATTGAGGAGATGAAACATTTGATTCTTTTGCCTGCTAAGGGACACTTAGTCAGAGCATACTTAAAGTATTTGCATTGTTTGCACCTCCATTGTAATGTCAATACGCTAATGGCGATTTTTCGACAGAAGTGCTGGACGCCGGGCCTGAGGTCTATTGCTAAGCAAGTTGTACGGAAGTGTCCAGAATGCGTGCTAGCATTCCAACCGCTGATGAGACAACCACCACCACCCCCCCCCCCCCCTACCGAAGGAAAGGATCACCTTGCAGAAACCATTTGCCGCAGTCAGCGTGGACCACACAGCGGCCATACAAACCGAAACGCGACCAGGTTATATCCTCATCGTGACTTGCATGGCCACCAGGGCCGTGTATTTAGATTTCTGCCCCTCCTTGGATGCGGAGGAATTTGTTCTAGCTCTTCGAAGATTCAGTGCTACGCATGGAGCCCCGACCTTAATCACTTCTGATAACCACCAAACGTTCAAGACGGCCAGCAACCTCCTTCAGGGACTTTATGAAGAGGATGAAGTCCAGCAGTTCCTGAGGAGGACTGGCGTAGTGGCGATTTCAAACCCCCCGTGCGCCGTGGAAAGGCAGTTTTTTCAAACGTCTGATTGGTGTCACAAAACGTGCCCTTCAGATTGCCCTCGGGAGAAAGTATCTCCCGGAGGCCCACGTATTAACTCTAGTGAAAGAGGCGGAGGCAGTAGTGAATAATAGGCCGTTGATGTATAGCGGTGACAAATGCGAGGACGAGGTCCTCACCGCCTCTCATTTAGTGCGAGGTCACTTAATTAACTTAATGGCACCTGTTTTGCCAGATGAAGACCTTAATGCTACCTTCACCTCCCGGAGGCTACGAGATCAATATCTTAAACTAACAGACACTTTGAAAGCTTTCCGGGAGAGGTGGAGGAAGGAGTACCTGAGTGCCCTAAGAGCCCGACACAATTGTCAGTCTGGGGAACCCACCAAGCTGCACCCCGGAGACATTGTGTTAGTAAAGCAAGAAAATCAAAAGCGGGCAATGTGGCCCCTTGGACGCGTCGTGGAGACGTACCCGGACGACGACGGTGTCGTGCGTTCGGCCAAGGTATTGTTCGAAGATGTTGAGTCCCTGCGTGCTGTCAGCCACTTGGTCTCCCTGGAACTTGCTCCTCAGATGACGATGATGGCGTTGGAGACGAACGGCATGACGATGTTGATGGTGCGACGGAGGAGATGGTGCGTGACGACGACGGCAACGAAGAGGTCCGAGACGAAGGAGCATACAGCCCAGCAGTAGGTGTTCCAGGAAATGTTGTGACGTCTGGGGACGACCAAGGGATGGCACTGGCTGCAACACCCGAACAACCAGCCACAAAAGTCTTGAGTGACATAAAAGACACTGACGATATTGGTAACGATTCGAACGATACCAAAACGGTAAGTGAGAGTGCTGAAGTGAATGATACTGAGGTATCGAGTGGTAGTGACGTTGACGTTCAGTTAGGCGGACAAAGACGTTCTGCACGCCCTTTGAGAAAGGCTGCTGCTAAGCAGCGCGAGTTAATGAAGCGCTTAATGGAAAGCGACTATATCTAAGTTATAGCTAGAAACAGTGAAAGAAAATGGGAAGGTCCCTTATTCTGGTAGGCAGGGAGGGTGGACCCAAGTAAGTGTAGGTGATGTAGGTGAATTGAATCCTCAGAGGATGGAAGTGTGTCGGATTAGCGTAAGGGAGTGGGAGCCCCCTCTTGTGCAAACAAGTCGAGCGTTGTGCAGAGGTAGCCCCCACCCTCAAAGTAAATTACAAAAAAATGTATATGAGTACTTGTAGAGAAGTGAAAGTGTTTTGAGGGCATGTGTCCCGTGAAAGAGTACATACTGAATCAGTTGTAATCTGTTTCCTTAAAGGCGAATGGCCTGTCGATCTGATTATGCTTGTTGCATACAAAGTTGTACATATATGACTGTTTCCTTTTTCATGCCATTGATTGAGTAAAAACAGAGTGCCTTATGAGTGTATATTCATGTTTCCTTGATTGTGATTTTCCATTTGTGCTTTTGATCTTATTGCAGGCCCATTGCCTATTGAGTTTCTGCGCTGATTCATGTCTACCTTATGTGTATGGGTACATTTATGTATATATGTCTGCCATTGATGTTTTATTTGTATGTGACATTGATTACCCCGGGTGTAATGTTGATGTATAATTTCTTTGACATGTCAAGTTTTTTTGTGTACCCTGTTAGAGTCGCTGTGGAGCGCTACGCAGCGAGCCTGACTGAGTAGTGTAGGAGTGGTTACTCCCCCCCCCCGAGCTCAGTCTTTCCTGAATTGTCCAACATTTCAACGCCCCATACTTCGGGTGTGGAGTATGTCGTGAATTTCAAACTGATCATTCGAAATCCCCGCCATTTAACTTCACAAGTGTTGCGTTAAATTGGGGCAAGACTGAGGGATCTCGTGGGCGATTCATTGAACAGAAAGCTGTCCAATACACGACAGTTAAGACGCAATTCCTAAATGCATGGCGGGGAAGGAGCGCGTCTTATAGCAAGGAAGACGTTATGAATTTTCATTAATAAATATAATTTGCTAATCACTAGTACGAGATAAATTATCTATGTAGAGATTTGGAGCCAAGGACTCCGTAGCCATTCAAGAATTTTCAGATTACGGCCTTCAGCCAGAACTTTGAGTCAATTCCTTGATCCTAAATGATAACGTAACTGTCATATTTCACATTCAGGAGTAAAATAGATTAAGTGATTTCCGTAATGTCTAAATAAACGATGATTCCCGCCTGAATTATAAGGATTCTGTAGTTCACGCGGGAAAGCGTAAGTTTCTTTTGAAGAAGGGTGAAGCAACGCTTCATTCCTGCCCAGACCCTGAACCGTGTAAGTACGGTGAAATTTGTGTGTCTCTCAATTCTCCGACTCCCAGCTATCGCCATGCTAGGTCGAATTCCGTCGTAACTGTAAGTTAACTTTATCCACGTATTGATTTGTCATCCCTGCTATGAGGGACTCGATTTATGCAGCAAACGAAAGCTGCCAGTGTAAGAATGTTGTTTGTTTGTGATATTGATTGAATGGGTCTCGTATTGTGCAGATTTTTCGTCCAGTCGTGGACTTAGTGCTTTACAAGCACATGATATCAAAGACCCTATGGGCTACCACATAAAAAAGCCAGGAGAGTTTTCAGGTTCCTTGAATTAAATTAGTGAGAATAGTAAGAAACTGCGTGTACTGTGGAATTCTGCTAGGAACTTTAGTTTCAGTGTATTGTTAATGTATTTAAATTTTTATTTTTCGTAATAAAACTGTTTTGTTGACCAAATTTTATTGAATCTCACCCTGATAGTTTTAGAGCGCGCGCCTCCTCAAGGCCTTGTCATCGGCCCAGAACATCCGGGCACGAGTCATGAAAAAAAAAAATAATAAAAGTCGAAGAAATTCCCGACATAGGTCTTCAGAAGATA
The DNA here is from genome assembly GCF_015104395.2 of Macrobrachium nipponense. Lineage (NCBI taxonomy): Eukaryota > Metazoa > Arthropoda > Malacostraca > Decapoda > Palaemonidae > Macrobrachium > Macrobrachium nipponense. The sequence continues at coordinate 6,867,858 of NC_087221.1, read as the reverse complement.
TAAACCATGTTCCGACGTCTAGAATGTCCCAGGCATCTGGGTCAAGCTAGAGTGAGAAAAGTTGTTATCTCTCCTTAAAATAATTGCTTCGTTTTTCTTTTCCTAGTCCCCCTTTTCTTATCATTCATGCCTTTTTCTTAAGTTTTTATAAGTTAACACATTTTGAAATAATTTCCCTTAATTCTGTAATGGCACTGTAACACATACATCAAGCTAAAAATGTCCTTTAATATCTAATTCGCTCTACCTCTATAATGTTCTTGCTAAAATCTTTCATCGATTTACTGCAAGACACCACACCCGATGAAGACATATCTTCCCTGGACGCCAAAAGTTTATTTGCTAACGTACCAGTTTATGAAATAATATAAATCATCATGGAAAAGATATACCACTCAGAAACCACCATTACCGATACCCGAAAAGATTTTGAAAGAGATGCTAGAAGCATGTAGAAAGGAAGCCCCTGTCAGGGAATTTCATAATGTTAGTAACACCATCTATTGACTGGATTTGAAGTTAGTGTATTTGCGAAGTTTCTGTTAACGATTTGTCCTTGTATTTTTCCGTTCCATAATAGACTTGGGAAAAATTAATTTTGTATTTTCTTTAGTCACGTTATAATCACCTAGCCGTGCAGTAAGTGGATTAACTGCCTTTGTTATACGGAATATTGTTTTTTAGGTTTGTGAAATGTGTTTTATCTTTAAGATTTTTAAGTCTTTAAAAGTGTATTTAAAATTGTCTATAAGTGCGTATTTAATCAAAATTCTTTACAAATTAAGTTATTAAAATAAGTGTAGTGTTAATCATAAGTGTAGTTAAATTTCACAAAGTATGTTTCTTTCCTTTTGTTTTCAGCTAGGGTAATCCTCGACCCTTGGGGAAACAGTGCATGACCTTAAACAATCCCGGAGCAATTACTGCACTTTTTGAAAATACTTGAACTATTATCACAGGTTCCCGTTGTTACATTGAAGCATACGTTATATAAGTGACTCTGAATCCGAAATTCAAATTGGTGTATTATCTAGCGTATGATAAATGTCATAGAGACCCATGAACAGTGACTTGTGTTATGTACTGTGTTGTAAGGTTTATTTTTCTTGAGCAATTGCTGAGGTATTTATTCGTAACAAGACATTTGGTGATTTATTTTGGTAATTGATATTAAAAGGGTGTCAGACAGATAAGTTACTTAATATTTTTGTTGTTCGTTATTTGTTTATTTCCTTATTTCAATCATCTATCTTTAATTTCATAATCCATAGTGGTGTTAATATATCAAAATTTGTAATTAAACATTATTTCTAAATTTCTGAATTTGTTTTACCATACCTAATCACAAATAAACAGTGCTATCTTTACCAGGGAAAAATTTCTTCGGAATTCCCTGACAGCCCCTTTCCTCTCACACAGGCGAAGTATACCGGCAAAAGGACGGCGTAGCAATGGGTTCCCCCCTTGGGGTTCTTTTTCCAAATACATACATGGCACACACAGAAGAGGTCACCTTTGAAGAACACCCAAAACCCAGAATCTTCAGGAGATATATTGATGATATCTTTATCACAACAAAGGGCGAAAATGACATAAATGAATTAGTAAATAAACTCCGAGCAAATTCTGCATTAAATTTTATGGTAGAAAAAAGTGATGAGAAAATGCTCCCTTTCTTGGACGTACTTGTGACCCAAAAAAACAACAAATACAATACCACCGTATACACTAAAAAGACAGATGCTGGGAGTTGCTTACATGCTAGCAGAGAATGCCCTGATGCATATAAACGATCTGTGGTAAGGGCATTGTGAAGACCAGAG